>NC_092628.1:7368888-7601234 GCF_039555335.1 Amphiura filiformis
TCATGAAAAGCCAACTAATAATAACAATTACGTCATACAGGCTTTTAATAATTTTCTATGTTGGAAATTGCAAAATACAATGAACACGAAAAGAAAAATGCTTGATTTCTATTTTTTAAATAAAACACCATTGAGTCTAAACTGCATGTTGCAAAGTTACAGCTTGTAAGTTGTCAAGTAATGTCTTGCATTTTCCATTATTTTTGCCAACCAATTTTTATTTAGAGGTTAATGACTGCGCATCAGTTGTTTTGAGGTATTGTGAAATATCTAAACATTGTGCTTTGGAACCGAGGAATATCCCGAGGTCCAAAGCACAATGTTTAGATATTTTCATAATACCGAAAAAATAACTGATGCAAAGTCATTAACCTCATTCATAAATCATTTTTCATCTTTTTAATTCAATTTACGTCACATTTTCTTCTTTTAATTTGAAAAGCGGAACACAATTTTAACTTTATCTGTCTTTTTCCTGTAAAAATCGAATAGCCCATTAAGGAAATATCGCTAGCGACCAATCACACTAGCACGCAATCATGCGATGTCCAAATACGGCGGCCAGCGTCCGCGTAAATTGTTCGAACGCGTAACACGTCACGTAACACGGTCATTAAAGAGCGTACTTTTAGCTATGTCACGAGACGCGGTCATTATACTTTTTCAATGACCTGCATTTGTGTCCGCGTATTTAAAAGTTATTATCTGTGATTGGATCACACTTGCTGCGTATATTAATGAGGTTATGAATTATTCTTCTCTTTCATAATTTGCACCTGATAGTATACAAATATTGAATGTTTATGAGTGCAATGGTAAGAACATTTTTATGAGGTGAAACATCTATTCAACAAGACTTATTGAACATATTATTTTACCATTTGCTTTTTATGTCAGACAATGAACCAATAAATAAATGCCCCTACCTGTTTGACAATTTTTGCCTTCCCATCCTGGCACACAATCACAATCGTATGATCCATCATTGTCTCTGCATGTGGCCCCATTCATGCAAGGCATGTCTTCTGAGCATTCATCTATATCTGAGGGCGATAGAATAAAATAGAATTAACTTGTTAATGTACAAGTTAAAAATGGACAGAATAATACTGTATCCATATGGGGTAAAGAAACAATAGAAAAGATGATACACTTCACATGTTATAGAATCAACTTGCCAGCAATTTGCTTTTCTGCCTTTTTAATTTTGTACAGCATCTTTACACACAATACCTTGGCAATCTGTTCCATTCCCTCGGAACCCATCCCTACATGTACAATTATAGCTGCCTTCAGTGTTAGTACAGTTAGCATTAGGATCACATGCATTTAGTGTAGAGTTATAGCATTCATCAATATCTACAAGCAGCAAGAAAGGGATGATCGAATTTAATTTGCAAGAACAAGTAAGTAATAGTACAATGACATATGCAAGAAAACAAACCAAGGAAAAACACACACACATACAAACCCAACAACAATAAAAGCAAAGCAATTGTTACACAGTCACACAATTTTTTTTTAAAAAGAGGTCAATTCTATTTCATTTTACCATTTTCAGTTAAAATAAATCATCTATAAATGATCTTCACAGGAACCATGCATCTTTCATGGCGTGGACAATTTTGGATACAAATTATAAATATATAATCATTATTTTCCAAATCGTCCTTTTCCTCCTTTAAATAAATGTCCAATTACATATCATTGGAGAATTTGAAAATTTGGTCGCACATTCTGTTAATTTTGTTTAAAATTAGTTTGGTATTAATGGTATATCCACGGGTGTAATTTTCTTGGAAATTGGTATAGTGATGGGTTAGTTTTCAGACTTGTTAGAGCCAAACCAAATTGAAATTAAGCCCCCCCCCTGTAGCCTAATAAATGTGCAATAATATCAGAAGTAAGAATGGAATTTTGCTTTATAACCTAATTTGTCTTGATATCATCAAAAATATGCAAAATATAAAGAAAGGCACAGTCCTAATGATTAGATGAAATTTTAATAAACACAATGTTTCTTCAGGAAAGTTGAGAAAGAACTTTCCTGGTTTCTTAAACCAGATTTCTAAAACAACATAATATAACCAACAAAACCAAAAGCAGACACATGTGCACAATTAAGTCAACACAGAATACATTGAAAAACTACTCCAACAAGTACAATAATAGCTGCCTTTAGTGTTAGTACATGAAATAAGGGTCATTTGCATTTAGGGTAGAGCATTTATGCATTCACTAATATCTACAAGTACATGTAGCATTAAATGTTGTTCAAGAATGTTCTTGAAAAATCAAATTGCCAGCAGATTATAATACTGTCAGAAGCACTGTGTCTAATTTTACAGCAGCGAAAAATTTACACTCACTGTAAATCGTTAACTTTTACTTTAAAGGGCAAGGCTGTTGTATGTGCATACATGTGTATGTTAACATACTTGACATGCATAGTTTTTCATATGTGGACATAGTACATGAACATTAGGGTGGGGCAAAAAAACACTTTTTTATACAGTAAGAAATGGCAAATAAGTGAAAATCTACTGCCTGGGCGAAACATGCTCGATCTTACTGATATTTCAGCACAGTACTAGTATGTATACAAGTTAAATTCTCTGAGAGTTCCAAGTTGATCAGAGAGAAAAAATGATTTTCGCCCCACCCTAATGAACATGTGACGTCATTATGTTATGTGCCATAATCAAATGCGGTAAAGTTAGAGGTAATTTTTACAAAAATAATGCAGAGATTGTGGCAATTGGAACACATTCTAATGGCCTCAAGCATAAGGTAACACATCCATATGCAAAAAAACTAATAATCTTAATTATTTTATAGATAAAATAGGGTGACTGACCAAACAGGACAGTGACTCAAGACCTGTTGTGACCTATTATAAGCTTTAAGCAACAAGCAATGATTTTAAAAGGACGCAATGGCGCGCGGTTATAACAAACTCAACTGAAATTACTAAATTAACTACATGCCTACAATTCTAATGTGACAGTGATCAAATCTGATTCATTCAGACAAAATCATACCATAAGAAGCTTATAATAGCAATTTGCAAAGTCAAAGTAACTACAAAAATTGCACATATGCAACAGATGCCTTCACAAGAGATCATTCCAAGAGCAACACTGCCACATGAGCCAATTACAAGTACTGCATTTCAGCTTTGATATATTATTGCTCTCAAAAACCACACAAGGATATATTTTATGCTCAACTATCTAAAGGTATTATTATTATTATTATTATTATTAACGAATACTTATATGGCGCTCTACAGAGACTTTGGTTTTCTATTACTTTTTACAGAATACCTAAGTTTGCCACAAATGTACTTTACAAAAGTGTTACATAACTTCCCTGATGTGGTTAAATTGAGGTAATAAAAATGTGTTTTTAGCTTCTGTCATTCATAGATTGCCTCATAATAAGAAGGACTGGAAACAAAAATAACAGTATCACACAGTATATGAGATTCTAAAGGCATGACTAAAAGCAATATTACTATTCTCATTCTTAAATACTGTTATGCAAGTAAGATGTTAATTTCAATAAAAGATGAATAAATAAAAGCAAACTCTAGATTTTTCCCATGGAAGTAACTTTGAATCAATCAGTCCTGTTGTTGCTGTATGAATGTGATTGGTTCAAGCTACATTATATGAATGCAGGCATTGTGCCTGTATTATAGTCTCATTATAACACAGTCAAGAACCAATGAAATTGCACAAGCGTACAAGAATACAAATTTGAAAAACAAAGTCTACAACAGCAAATCATTCTCAATATATTTGCACAAATACCTTGACAAGTCTCTCCATTCCCTCTGAATCCATCCAAACAAGTACAATAATAGCTGCCATCGGTATTAGTACAATTAGCGTTAGGATCGCATGCAGTTAGGTTAGAGTCACTGCATTCATCAATATCTAAGGATATCAAGAATACATAGTATGGAAAATGTATTAAAGAAATAGAGAGAGAAAAGGTGTACATGTATGTAAACATAACCAAAACAAGAAAACATGCAAACAGTCACATAAATCATGCCAAGCTATAACACTTTATTTATACCTTCAAGTAACCACCCAAACACAAACTCCCTTTCTTGTGTTTGTTGCATACATCTCTGTCCAGGCTGGGGGACGTGCCTGGGGGAACTGGGGTGGGGGTTCTTATAGCAGCCTGTATCCAGGTAATGGGCATTTGCTCTGGAACCCTCTGTATCCTGGTCCTGGCATCTCGCTACTAACAATATTGGTGAAATGTGTGCTATTTTATGTGTAGATACTTTGTGCCACATTATGTATAGTGTATTTAATGCATATAAGTTTGTTGATTAGAATTGGACATCACTACCCATAGTGGTGTTTACACTTTCAGTAGCAATCCCTTCAATGAATTTCAAAAGAAATTTTATGTCCCCATTAGCAGTGACATCAAACAGCAGTATCCAAGCTGCTTCTAAATACCTTGACAAATCTGCCCATCACCAGTAAATCCATCCAAACATTTGCAGGTATAGCCACCATCAATGTTAGTACAGTTAGCATTGGAGTCACAAGTGTTCAGGCTAGAGTTGGTGCATTCATTGATATCTTTGTGCAGTGAGGAAAAATAAAGCAAAGCAGAGAAAGCAAGCAAAGGTCATGCAGATTAGATAAAGATGAAGTTTGGCAAGCGCTATTTTAATTGTTTTATCATTTACAAGCTCCGTACTTCCAATGTTAACTAATTTGTTTTGTAAGATGTTGTCCAGAATGGATTTTGACCAAATACAAATCCTAACACTCTTTAAATTTACATTTCCCTACTCTGTTTCCCAAAACAACCAGGATCTCCAGTAAATGAGGCATTCTGGAGTTATGCCATATCAAATTGGCAAATGATGGCAAGTGAAAGTCACTTTTTATACCTTGACAAATTTCGCCATCACCAGAAAATCCATCCAAACATTTGCAGGTATAGCCACCATCGATGTTAGTACAGTTAGCATTGGAGTCACAAGTGTTCAGGCTAGAGTTGGTGCATTCATTGATATCTTTGACCAGTGAGGGAAAATAAAGCAAAGCAGAGGAAGCAAGCAAAGATCATGCAGATTAATGTGATATGGTACATGCATTAAGCTAGTTATTGGATAAAGATGGAAGTTTGGCAAGCACTATTTTAAATTTCTTATCATGATGTTAGCTAGTTTGTTTTGCAAGATATAGTTTGTTTTGCAAGATGTTGTCCAGAATGAATTTTGACCAAATACTAACACCCTTAAATTTACATTTTCAGACCCTGTTTCCCAACCACTAGGATCTTCAGTGAATCAGGCATTCTGGAGTTATGCCCTCTTAACTTTATAAATGGCAGGTGAAAGTTACTTCTAAATACCTTGACAAATCTCCCCATCACCAGTAAATCCATCCAAACATTTGCAGGTATAGCCACCATCAATGTTAGTACAGTTAGCATTGGAGTCGCAAGTGTTTAGGCTAGAGTTGGTGCATTCATTGATATCTTTGTGCAGTGAGGAAAAAATTTAGAGCAAAGCAGAGAAAGCAAGCAAAGATCATGCAGATTAATGTGATATGGCACATGCATTAAGCTAGTTCTTGGAAAAATATGAAGTTTGGCAAGCACTATTTTAATATTTTTTAATCATTAACTTATGATGTTACTAATTTGTTTTGTAAGATGTTGTCTAGAATGGATTTTGACCAAATACAAATCCTAACATCCTTAAATTGACATTTTCCTACTCAGTGTCCCGAACAGTGATTCAGGTATTTTGGAGTCATACTCTCTCAACTTTATAAATGGCAGGTGCACGTTTCTTCTAAATACCTTGACAAATCTCCCCATCACCAGTAAACCCATCCAAACATTTGCAGGTATAGCCACCATCAATATTAGTACAGTTAGCATTGGAGTCACAAGTGTTCAGGCTAGAGTTGGTGCATTCATTGATATCTTTGTGCAGTGAGGAAAAGATGAAGTAAAGCATAGCAAGCAAGCCAAGGTCATGCAGATAAAATATGAGATGGCACATCCAGTAAGTTTGCTTATAAATGGAAGTAAATACTGTTAACTTTACTTGTGTGACTACTTGGTAAACTAGAATTGATAAAATATTCTAAGCTGGTCTATGATTACTCTTCTTTGTGTCACAGGCAAGTATAGAGAGGGAGGGCGAGTTAGCGCAGCGGTAATTCCCTCGCTTTGCACCACTGAGGTCCCGGGTTCAAGCCCCGGCGCGGCCCAAGGACTTATGTGCACTTGGTTTATCCCGATTCCTTTCTCGCTCGCGCAGGTTTTCTCCGGGATCTCCGGTTTCCTCCTGCTTTCAAAAAATCGGTGATTAGTTGTTTGGTTATCAAAACTTCCTTCACCCAATGGAATTTGGGGAGCTGCACAGATAATTGGTGGATGTTACAATCTAAGTGCGGATAGGTCTGCGCCTGAGGCTCGGCTGCAACTGGCCTAGATGATGCGATCTGCATTGTGATGATTCACCATGGCAGCGAAATTACAGCGCTTTGAATCCTTCAAGATCTAGCTGGAAAAAGGCGCTATATAAATCCGAAATTTATTATTTATTTATTATAGCAGGCAAGTAAAGTATATATCAAGCAAGCAAGCAAGCAAGCAAAGATCATGCAGATAAAATGAGATGGAACATGCATCAAGCTTATAGTTATTGAAATGGTTAACTTGAACTGCCATATTTTGTAATATTTAAATCATAAAAACAACTTTGGCAAGCACTGGCTTAATTTTCTCATCGTTTTCTAAGGTGATGTTTTAATTATTCATGTGTTTCACAAGATATAGCAACTTTACAACACATTTGGTATCACAATAATCATACCTTCACACATCTCCCCATCACCCATATAGCCATCCAAACACATACACATATATCCACCATCAATATTAGTACAATTAGCATTGGAATCACATGTATTTAGTGTAGAGTTATTACATTCATTGATGTCTAAAGAAAAGCAGATAAAAGCAAATAAATAAAATAAAACAGCAAAAGAAATGCAAAGAATAAATGATGCAATGATTCATTTATCTAATGAGACATGGCCTGTCAAATCAATGTCCTGGTCTACAGGTTTTTCTTTGTTTTGCTTGGCAGCATTGCTATTTAACATTAACAAAGAATGTAAATACTGAAGATATTTTATTAATACATCTGATTATAGCATACCTTCACACATCTCCCCATCACCCATATAGCCATCCAAACACATACACATATATCCACCATCAATATTAGTACAATTAGCATTAGAATCACAAACATTCAGTGAAGAATTGCTACATTCATTGATGTCTAAAGAAAGCAGATTAAAGCATAAAAAGGCAAGGATGGAAAAGCATAAAAGCAATATGCAAATGAAATGTATAAAAAAGGATTATACTTTGATCAGCTCGTAATCGTCGGGCCTTATAACATCACGGATTAGTATCAATATATTTTATTTCAAGAATTGTTTCGTGATATCTTGCCAGATAGACCAGACAGGTCAACTATATCACTCTTAACATAGGTCTACTTTTTGGCATAGTGGTAAAAGCCTAACAATTCCCGTCGATTAAACGAGCTGATCAAAAGTATATGGCATTGGGAATTTGACAGTAGCACTAACTGCACTGTGTAAGTTTGCAATATAGAGTGTGACCTATAAATTATACAGCATTACCAGTCCAAAGTTTAACTTAAATTGTCATGGACATTATCTGGGAGATAATGACATGCCATCTATACACATAGGATCAGATTCCTAACTGAATTCGCAAATACCAGGATCCTGGGTTAAACAGGTTTTCTGGAGTCATACTCTCTCAACTTTATAAATGGTAGGTGCAATTTACTTGATATACCTTGACAAATCTCCCCATCACCAGTAAATCTATCCAAACATTTGCAGGTATAGCCACCATCAATGTTAGTACAGTTAGCATTGGAGTCACAAGTGTTTAGGCTAGAGTTGGTGCATTCATTTATATCTTTGTGAAGTGAGGGAAAATAAAGCAAAGCAGAGAAAGCAAGCAAAGATCATGCAGATTAATGTGATATGGTACATGCATTAAGCTAGTTATTGGATAAAAAGCACTATTTTAATTGTTTTATCATTTACAAGCTCCATACTTCCAATGTTAACTAATTTGTTTTGTAAGATGTTGTCCAAAATGGATTTTGACCAAATACAAATCCTAACACTCTTAAATTTACATTTCCCTACTCTGTTTCCCAAACAACCGGGATCTCCAGTAAATAAGGCATTCTGGAGTTATGCCATATCAACTTGGCAAATGATGGCAAGTGAAAGTTTCTTCTAAATACCTTGACAAATCTCCCCATCACCACTAAATCCATCTAAACATTTGCAGGTATAGCCACCATCAATATTAGTACAGTTAGCATTGGAGTCACAAGTGTTTAGGCTAGAGTTGGTGCATTCATTGATATCTTTGTGCAGTGAGGAAAAATAAAGCAAAGCAGAGGAAGCAAGCAAAGGTCATGCAGATTAATGCGATATGGTACATGCATTAAGCTGGTTATTGGAAAAAGATGAAGTTTGGCAAGCACTATTTTAATATTTTTATCATTTACTTCCAATGTTAACTAATTTGTTTTAAAGATGTTGTCCAGAATGGATTTTGACCAAATACAAATCCTAACAACCTTAAATTTACATTTTCGTACTCCGTGTCCCAAACAGTGATTCAGGTATTTTGGAGTCATACTCTCTCAACTTTATAAATGACAGGTGCACGTTTCTTCTAAATACCTTGACAAATCTCCCCATCACCAGCAAACCCATCCAAACATTTGCAGGTATAGCCACCATCAATATTAGTACAGTTAGCATTGGAGTCACAAGTGTTCAGGCTAGAATTGGTGCATTCATTGATATCTTTGAGCAGTGAAGAAAAATAAAGCAAAGCAGAGAAAGCAAGCAAAGATCATGCAGATTAATGTGATATGGTACATGCATTAAGCTATTTATTGGAAAAAAGGTGAAGTTTGGCAAGCACTATTTTAATATTTTTATCAATTACGTACTTCCAATGTTAACTAATTTGTTTTGTAAGATGTTGTCCAAAATGGATTTTGACCAAATACAAATCCTAACACTCTTAAATTTACATTTCCCAAACAACCGGGATCTGCAGTAAATAAGGCATTCTAGAGTTATGCCATATCAACTTGGCAAATGATAGCAAGTGAAAGTTTCTTCTAAATACCTTGACAAATCTCCCCATCACCACTAAATCCATCCAAACATTTGCAGGTATAGCCACCATCAATATTAGTACAGTTAGCATTGGAGTCACACGTGTTTAGGCTAGAGTTGGTGCATTCATTGATATCTTTGTGCAGTGAGGAAAATATTAAGTAAAGCAGAGAAAGCAAGCAAAGATCATGCAGATTAATACAATATGGCACATGCATTAAGCTAGTTATTGGAAAAAGATGAAGTTTGGCAAGTAATATTTTAAAATCATCTACTTTGGTGGTGATTCAAGTGTTTCACAAAATGTTGTTAATTGGTATTACAACAATCATACCTTCACACATCTCCCCATTGCCCATATAGCCATCCAAACACATACACATATATCCACCATTAATATTAGTACAATTAGCATTAGAATCGCATGCATTTAGTGTGGAATTACTGCATTCATTGATATCTGTAGAAAGAAATGAAAAGCACAGCAAAGCGGAGCTTGAAAGCATGCAATGGTTATGGGGGAAAGCTGTTTTATGAGCATTGCATTGTCAGATATTCCAGTGAATGATCAAGGTGAGTCATTTTAAACACACACTTATTTCAAGGTGTTTGGTGCATCCAATAATGTAGCTGTTAGTGTGTTGACAGGATTGAGAGGTGAGAATGCAGGTGTTCCATTACCCTTTGCTCATTTAATTGCCTTACAAAGTAGGCTATAGGTTATAACCCTTTCATATGCAACAATACATATCTAGTTTGTTAAACTAAAAGACACTTGCCAGGCATGTCATTAACTACAAGCTGATTAAAAACAATACAATAACAATAAAACCAGACCAAACAAAAAAGAAAACCAATCACCACATATGATATGTGGAGCATGGTGACCAAGCGGCTTAGTGATTAGACTCATGATCACAAGGTCATGGGTTCGAGTCACATCGCGGCCAATCATGTTGTGTACTTGAGCAGGCGCTTAGTCCTGCTTGCTTCACTCCACCCAGGTTGTCGTCCGCAGCCACAGAAAATGTAATATATTTTTTACTCTTCACCAGACTACTTTTGTACTAGTTGCATGCCACAGCGTAAACACAGAAGTGTGGTTCTGTTGGCTAATTGAACCACATCATGAAATATTCGGCACCTCATTCGCTGAACAAAATGCGTAGCATGGCGCGAACTGGTTGTTTACACGAAAATCAGGGCGAGTGGGTGGGCCAGTCTTTGCTAACTAGTGCTAAAGGACCTTAATACCAATAACGAGTGGCAGTGGAATAAATGTAAATCGCTTTGAACAAAATGAAAAGGCATTATAAAAATACTGACATTTATTCATTTATATACTTCATCTAAAAGCTGAATGGACATAGAGCATCATATTCATTATATGACCAAATACAAGACTCTTATTAGATGTTGTACTTCCATTCATAGAAACTCAGGGGCCCCAAGATTTATACTGGAGTCAACTCATGAGAGGTGGAAATGCACACAATGTTGAGTCCTAACAAAAGTGTGTGCCAGTGCACTCTGCATAGATGCTCCACCTGTGTGTAAAATTTGTTCAGCTTATAATAGGTAGGAGGAAAAAAAAACTCATAACATTGTGTACTGATATAGAATGATATGCACACAGTTGGGCCCAGCACTTATGCTAGTTGCATGTTGCATAATACGTGAATTTACAGGAGCGTAAGTTGGGACTTTATTCATGCGTGCAGTAACAAAAACTGAATAAATTTTACCTATTATAAGCCGAACAAACTTTAGTGCATGTCACTCTACATCAATCCATGATGTTATCAGTCTTGACTATTACAAGTTGATTCAAGTATAGTAAGCCCTTATTTGGTTTTCTCTATAGGTGTAGTTGATGAGCGGCAGATTCAGAGAGCTTTGTATTCATTGCCTGGTATGTTTGCACTATGTATACTACACTTGAACAATAAATCTGTATTTTACATACCATCAGCACATTGATCTCCTTCGTAACCAGTGCCAGTGCAGTTACATGTATACCTAGTTCCATCCATATTCGCAGTGCAAGTACCATTATTTTGACATGGGTTAGATGAACATGGGTCAGGAGGAGCTGAAATGAAAATCATAATATGTATACAGAGGCCTTATAAGCATATAATTATAGGTTACCAGGGGAATCCAGTCCAGTGTAAAGACAGTTACTCTTTTTTTCTCACCTGAACATTTTGTTCATTTTGTTTCCTTCTACAAGTTATAATAAAGATAAGTGGTTATTGCACACCAAGTTAGGTTTTACTTGTGATATTTGTATAATAAATCATCCACAAAGTTAAACACCATCATTCATGTTCACAAAACATGTATATAACAAGTTTGGTCTAGATATTTTGTTTAAATTAAAGCATTTATTATTGTTGCAAATCAAAGTCAGTTTAGAGATATATGAAGGGTTCAAATGCAAAACGTGATTAACACAATTTTCCAAACTTTTTGAGAGAAAAAAAGGTCGCTGACATGTCGCTGGCTGAACTTTAAAAAATTCCACAGTAAATTTGTGAAAATATGATCAAAAGTAGTACATAATTATTACTTCCTCTATATTTAACCAATTATATTTGCAAATATCATGGTGTGGCAATTATGTACCATCCGTTTAGCCGACTGAGTGGGGTCTGCTTAAAGCCCACCAGAAAATTGGATTTTCTTGATGCTTTCTGAAGCCATTTCTGGTTTATTTTTTATCGAAATGACAGATGTGTACTAAAATTAACTCCAACTTCCATGTAGTCCCCTATGTGTATATTTCTTTTTACCCAAGGCCAAATGTGTGCACATCCATATCAAAACGATGCACTTGTTGGCTGCTACATGTGTCTCATTTCACATAATAGCTAGAAATAAATACCAGACTCATCTCAAGTAGAGGTCACTTCAAATCATCCCCGAATTCACATGGTTAAGGAGTGTTCTCTGTATTCCTAAACTATGTGCATGGGGATGATTTGAAGTGATCTCCACTTGAGATGAGTCTGGTATTTATTCCTAGCTATTATGTAAAAAAAAAAGAGACACATGTAGCAGCCCACAAGTGCATCCTTTTGATATGGATGTACACATACAGGGGATACATATTTTGAGGTGAAAGCACCTCCCTTTTATCAACCAATAATCCACCACCTACAAAATGTATGGTCAAATGCATGGAAGTACTACCAAAACACGAATTTACATGGTGCTTACATGCCAAGTCCCTTTTGATATCAAGCATTAAACATACAAAGTTATCTTTGGAAATAAAATTTCAGTACATTGCTTTCATGTTTGGATTATTCTTCTGCACCACAAATATTTCTATTTCCCTTCAGCATTCATTTCATGCAACCTGAAAGCGAAAGTAAATCTGACCGGAACAATTGAAAATAAATCAAAACCATGAAAACAATGCACTGGGCTCTGATGAATTGGTACACTGATAGCACTGACAATATTGGTTCAAAATCACACATTGACACAATACTATACCAAAATTCATGCATTTAATGAATATTTGATACATTATGGTATGTTATCAAACATATATGTTAGTGCCTAAGAAGCTGGTGATAGGATGGGAATGATAAATACCATTTTTCACCCTCGTGTGGCAGTGATGTTAGTTTGCATTTCATTTTTGCGCAATCGCTCAACAAGCTGGGGTACACACACACATGCTTAAAGATGGTGCATAAATGCACAAGAGAAACAGCTGCTTCAACGCATTGATGTCACTGCCACATCAGGGTAAAAATGGTATAATACTACATGTTGAAGTATTAAGAGGAAGCAAAAGCTGTAACAGTAAGATCATTGCCTTTAGCTAAAAATTGAGGTTCGTCCATCATTTGCATAAAACTGTCTGGGTCATAATTTGATCCCATTTGCCCATTAACACAGCTGTGCTTTTAAACAAAAAAGTTGCATTTACACCATTCAATGGTTATTAAACGCAAGCATCGTGGCATGTAGTACTAAAACCCACCATTATTTTCACACTGAATTCAAATCACTACTGAAACCACAATACTCTGTCAAGTGTTACAAATGATGTATCAAAATTACTGCGATTAAATTCCACTTTTCTGTGTTTTCAAATAACATGGGATTACTAGATTTACAGTTATATAATGCGTATTTATAATGGTCTTTTGTAAACTCTTTACTTTAAAGTTCAGTAAACTTCCCATAAAACTTTAAATCAGCTGAACTCTCAAAAGGCATTAATTTTGTCAGTCCCAGGAACAATTCCAGTCTAAATGATGGGCATGCAAGTGTTTAGCTAAGACATGACATGTCCAACTCAAAACTCACCTTATATTAGTTGCATACCAGAACAAAGACTGATACCTACTATAAAAGTGGACATTTTTGTGGAATATAAATTTCTGTGCTTTTTGTGCTCAATGCAGCTTATGCAAAAATACAAACATGCAAATGAAGTTCTTTTATGCATAGGTCTATGTCAGATAAATCAAGTTTCAAAACAAGCAAAGTAAATAAAGTAAAAGGTAAGGTACAAAAATGACCACTTTTACAGTATATGAGTTAAAACTCACCTAATTGGCTGGATACCAAATAAAGCAAAGCTGACAACAAGTAGGTTTTTACTGTCATACCAAACCAGTATTATTTTAAACCATGATTACAGATCTTGCCGAGGTCCACATGGATTATTACATATGAAAAATACACCCCCGGAATAATATTTATGTACATGAAAGTTACGCTTCAAGAAGCCCAAACACAGATGTCGATATAAAGCTAGAACTAGAAGACATATAATGAATCGGGTATTTCCAGAGACAAGCTCCACAATTACCATATTAAAACAATTCTTTCATGTACATAGCTAATGATGTAGTACATTTTGCCCATGCCTAATATAAAAGCTTGACCCTAACGGTTTGTGTAATTCGCCGTCATAGTGAATATGTCATACCTTAGTTAGTAATAGTTACTGGTTCACGCTTGGTTTGCACACCTGTTAGAACCCACTGACTTGTGTGTCATGATCATTTTGATTACGGTTCCAAACACAGATAGCGTGGACCAGTTGCCCAGGCAACGATCAATTTTGACATGATATTAAGATGGCGGATATCTCATCCTTACCTGTAGTAGTTCTCACAGTTGTCAATAACTCTGTTGGGGTAACTATTAGTAGTATAAAGAGAATTGGATTCATGCAAGTTGCAAATATCAATATTTCAAAAGTTTTCAAACAGGTTTTTGGCACTTTTCATTCTGTAATACCCTAATATAGTCTTCTTGACTATGACACTTAAAATCAATGATAAAAATATTTTAAAATATGATTTCACCCCTCATCTGTAGAAGTAGTAGTTTCATCAGTTATATGTGACTTCAGCATTGTAAAGGAAGAAATCAAATCTATATAAATGATGCATAATAGCGGGAACGGAAACCATTTTCATGTCATATTTATTCAAAATAAGTTGTTTATGGATCTTACATCCCATGACGGAAGCCTACTTCTGAGTGCTGAATCTTTTCAAATAAATTTAAGTTAATATTTTTTCAAACCGACCTTCTGACATAATATTTTGTAATGTTCACACATGTTCCAACTTACACCTAATTGGAATTGTTTGATGCATTTGAAAGAAAACAGAGCAATTTTGAATTTATTATCCTAATACAATAGCAAATCCCCCATATACCCTTGGTGAAATGGTCAAGATAGTAAGTGATTCACTTTACCACATTATTTTGTCTTAAACCTTCCTGACATCATTATTATATCATTTTTTGATAGGATAACTAAACAAATAATTGCCGTTGAATTATAGTTTTAACATCGGTTCTAGATGCTATGTGTATTCATATACAACACAAAACAACCTAAATGTGATTTGAGCGGTTCACATTCATCCTCTGAAAAGGACCCTTTTTGTGTTTTTCTGGTGATGCATGTGTACATTATGATCCCGGGGCTGTTGGTGGGCAACGTACAGCGAGTGTGTTACTTTTCCAGTATACATACCTGTAATAGTAGACACATCAGTTATAAGTGGCTCTGTTGATGGGGGTTTTGTTGACACTATTAAGAGGAGAATTGAATTTGTGGAAATATCACATAGTACAAGGCAATGGGAACCTTTTCATTAATATCAAGTAGAAAATGACAATATGCTTTTGTCAAACTCAACATCAATGACCAAAGTGCACTGTTCCAAATATTGTAGGACTGATTTCTAATTGGAACAAATCTTTAATTTTGTTTAGAGAAATATTTAAAAATTCCTTCATCAATTATTCCTTCACTTAATATCTGTGACTACAATGTATCACATACCAGTAGTAGAAGTAGTGATTACATTAGGCAACTCTGTTAAAGATATTGTTAACATGACTCATACCAAAAGAGGAAATGAGACCATTTTCATTAAACTCATAATATCATAAATGGTATCGGTCTATAGAATTAGACATTGCCATGTATTTACGTCTGTACTTATCTGAATCACCTTTTCAATTACAGTACTTGATTATTGACTTTCCTTAATATTGAAAACAATAAAAAATGAACATTGAACATGTATACCTTCATGTAAGAATGTGTTAGATGTATCGATTAGTGTGTTGGATTGAGACTAGTATTCAGGAATCTACTGGCAAACAGATTAATTTTGACAAAAAGAAGCCAATGTTCCTGGCTAATGGCGGAAAATGTCTGGATGCTCAATAAAAACATGCTATATACTACACAAATGTACAATCAATGACCATACTTCACAGTTAAAGCAATAATGTGCGATTTCCATAAAGAATAGATTCTTATCATTTGTTTTCCACAAAATGTTAGTTTTTACTATCACATAATGTTCCTTTTAATTTTGAGGTAAAACAAAGAAAATTGCTATTTCTTGCCACCGCCTAAGCTTGCCTATTGTTGTTGAGCCGAGTGTAACACGGTGATGTATAAGGATATACGCAGTTTATTTGTCAATAATACATATACATACACCAGACATTTCACAGTCATTGATCGGTTAACAATGGGTAAAAAGCAGGGTCCCAGGTTTATCATAAAACTCTTTAAATTTCACTGTAAGTATTTCTTTTACATGGCATTTTAGTACACCACTGGGCACTACAATCGTGCAAAAGCTAAAAATTAAAAAAAAACCAAGGGTGTCACTGTAAGCAAATCGCACATTATGGCTTTAAGTCCTTACATAACCTTACCTGAGTAGCTGTAGTAATTTATTCAAATAGGACTCTTATTGTTATTACTTTAAAGTGAATTAATGAGTTCACAGACATATCAAATGTGAATGAAATTGGAGGTCAATTGAATGTGGTTATTCCAGTTGAAATCCATACTCCCCTATGGAAGACATGACCTTAATCTCCCACACAGGGAGCTACCCATTCAGGTAATATAATTTGAAATTCACACTCCCTGTGTGGGAGATTAATGTCATGTGTTCCATAGGGGAGTATGGATTTCAACTGGAATATCTCAATGTAGCTATGATGAGAATAAATAAATAAGTGGTCCTACGTCTTTACCTGTAGTAGTTTCATCAGTTGTAAAAGACTCTTTGTGATGTAATTTGTAATTAGCAGTATAAAGAAGAGAATATAAGTCATGAAAATATGTGACCTGCTACCACGAAAATGAGCGTAAAGTCCCAAGTTGGTAGTTTCAAGATATCATGGCTGAGTTGATGTTGTTTGTTTGTTGTGCACCTGTACAAGCCAGTATTCGTAGGAAGTCCTTCATGAATAGTCCATTGTGCCTCTATCACAAAGGACATACAAACATATTCTTGGCTTGAACAGGTGCATGTGAGACAAAGAGCACCAACGCAGTAGCCAGGATGTCATGTAACTACCAACTTGCAACTTAACACTCATTTCATGGTAGCAGGTACCATATCAAATGCAATATGTAAGGGTAGAAAGCAAAGAGAAAATATGCAAATTAGCTACATGTACACTAAAGAAGACTAAATAGGAATTATTAATGCGATTACATACACTTTATATAGTCTGCAAACTATACTATAAAGTACTTTATTTAACCTGTTTTAATCAAGTTTTAGCGCATTTGTAATGACTACTGCAATGACTACTGCAATGACTACTGCAATGATTAGGAAAGCCATGCAGGCTTCTAAGATTTCTTAGGAGCTATGAAAATATTCAAGCAATTTGCACACATATAAAATAAGATTAATGTTGCTTTATAACGGTATATAAATCATGTTTACACAAGTTACAGAATCGGATACAAGGATTTCAGAACCCCTTACCTAGTGTAGTTCCAGCAACTAGTTTGTGAGAGAGAGGAGAGAGAAAGAAAGAGAGAAAATTATTATGTACACTGCCTAACAAAGAAAATTAAAGTTATTTGCCAAAGCAAAAGAAAAGGGAAAGAATGGAAAAAACTTAAACAGAAACACAAAGAATGACATGCTTATATACAATATATATTTGAAAAACACATAAAAGACAGATATTGTTAAGATTGGCCTAATGGTGCATATGGGCTCCTTGACATTACTCACTGGAAATTTACACACAAACTAAAATTGCCCTCCTGTAAATATCCCACAAGCAAATAAGGACACAGACCCGTAATTCAAATCATTAAAATCTACAGATGAGTTATATATAACAAATATTAACTGCTTTTATTTGTGTGATGGTAAAAACATACCAGCCCTAATTGAATAGATGGATTGTTTAATTGTAACAAACCAGAATGGCTCCGATAGAAAATGGCTTATAAATTAATTGCATTTTGGATTTTGGCAACATTTTATTACAAATGCCAACATGAGCTAAAGCATCCTATGGATAAAAATTTATAAAATTAATCAATTAGACAATCACTGCACCTGTACTGTGTATGTGAGGTTGAAATAGCAGATCAATAATCACCATACTTTGCTGATTTCTTGCTACATGTATGTGTTTCCTTTCTGTCAAAAAGCTATCTTTATTTTTGAAGCTTGTTATATTTTATCTCTTTTGTCTATTCGAATGAGCACTGAACACAGCTTTAGTGTAACTTTAAATAGGAAAGGTAGGATGGCTTCTAAGACGTCTAAGGCGCTATGAAAATATTCAAGCAATTTGCACACATATAAACTAAAATTAATGTTGCTATAACGGTATACAAATTATCACTATGGACCACAATGCTCTCATCCCAATGCCATAGTTCAATAACCTCAATTAAACAATCATAGAGCAAAAATTTGACCTCAAGTTGTGGAGTATGAGTTTGTGTACCCAAATTTCCAAAGGTCACTCAATGAATGTGCAACTGTATTGGGGTTAAAGAAATGTGCCCTGATAGATGAGCATGTTGTGGATCCTAGTGAATGTTTACACAATTTACAGAATCTGATATAAGGTTTTCAGAACCCCTTACCTGTAGTTCCAGCTAGTTTGCGAGCGAGAGAAGAGAGAGAAAGAGAGAAAAAAAGAGATTAAATTATTATGTATACTTGCTAACAAAGAAAATTAAAGTTACTTGACATGGGAAAAACAAAAGCAAAAGGAATGGGAAAGAATGGAAAAAATTAAACAGAAACACAAAGAATGACATGCTAATATACAATATATATTTGAAAAACACATAAAAGACAGAAACCATAAAGATTCGCCTGATGGTGCATATGGACTCCTTGACAGAAATCACTTGAATTTTAGTCACAAATGAAAAGTGCCCTCCCATAAAAATCCCAACACCAAATAAGGGCACAGACCCTAAATTCTTTTTGGGATTTTTGAAGAAGGGGGCTCTCTATTTGTATGTGAATCTTTACGGTATAATTACTGCATATTAAGGAAATGTGAATTTTATAGTTGCATTACGATAGATGGATTGCCTAACAAATATGGTTGATTTTTCTTATTTCTTGGAAAGAAACAAAAACTGCTGCTAATACTAGAACTCAGCTTTAGTTACAGAACCACTTACATGTTGTCATGTTATGAGTTGCCAATTCTGCAGGGGAAATAGCATGACCATCACCACAGTGAAAAGTTGAGAGATGAAATGAAAAAGAACAGCGAAAATGGAAAATGACATCTAGCATAATTTTCTACACTACATAAAAATGACACACTACATGTACTTAATTAAAATCTTTCCTCATAGAAGTCCATACAGAGGCAGAGGTTTTATGCTCTAACTAGTGTTATCTCAGAGCAACTACAGTCAATGATGATTTGAGATTTTTTATATGAAAATTAGTTTCTACAGATTCTGAGTTTCATAAGCATGATGATTATTGAGAACATTTATAATAATATTGTAACATGAAAATTGACATGGCAACACAAATGATGCAGTTTATCTGTTACTATATCTTTAACTGTTATTTTGGAACAAGATTATTAACATGTATTTATGACGACTGCATTCTGTGACAAGTATTTTTGCAGTTGTCATGTGTACTGTTTACTGTATACAAAGAAATAGATCATGCCACACAACTTTTGCTTGTTCAGCGTATGAGGTGCATTCATGATGATTCAAATGTCATCTCATGAATATTCAAATGAATGACATCACCACATGAATATTCATTCAACTTGAAAAATTATACAAGGTGTAGTAACATTATGACTGCCAGAAACAGGAAAAGAGGATTATTTAGTAAGAAAGTGCAAATTCTTGATCAAGAGTTTCACATGTAAACTTACCTGTTACCACTATAGGCCCAGTAGTGGTAGGTGGTGGTGGTGATTGTGTTGTTGTTGGTGCTGATAGTGGTGGTGGTGGTGGTGAAAGTGATGTGATTAATGCCATATGAATGGAAAACAAAATAAGTGTATGTATGTACACATAGAGATCAGACAAATCACATCAATGAGTGCAATATGCCACAGATTACTATTACAAAAGTCTAATACTTGTGAAACAAGCCTGAAATTGCACATCAATATGGGTTAAAAGTCCAAAATGGATTGAAAACAAGTTTATGAAAGCACGGAAAAGCCAAAAAAACTGGCCATTCTGATACAATATAATATTGGAGAATTTTATACAAAGAACACAATAAATCCAGGACCCCAATCTCATTGTGCTCCCCTTTTCTGCACATGGTTTAAATTATTTGAGCAGAGTGTCTTTATATCATGAGGGGACTCTTTGTATTGTGTACTGCCTGTGGTATAAATTTATATTATTTATTATAATTCTGGTGATCTTTTCCTTTAGACCACCCTCGCAAAATAGGGACTTAATTATTACTTTTGCATCAAGGTTTACTTTTGCACCAAGGTTAAACATTTGCCAAACACTTTGAAGTGAAGGTTTAATGTATTGGAAGGAGAGCATCGCTTCGATAAATGAGGGCAATTGAACTGCATACAACCACTACACTGTTCAATTGCCTTATTGTAATGTGGCGGCAGTTTTAAAAGCACAGGCCCTGAACAAAATATGATGCGCACACATACTGCCAGAAAAAGAACAATAAATTGTGATGAAGTGTGCTCATCTATATTTTGCCTTGAGGTTGCCTACATTGGGTGCTATATTAAGGTGGTACTACATCCCTTGATAAATTTGAAAATATTTCTGCATTTTTCTCAAAAACTAACAATACACTGGTAACAAAAGATATTTAGGCCTATATTATAGAGGCAAGCAATCCAGTTACTAATGTTATAAGACATTTACCATTTTTGTTTTGAGCTGTGGTGAACTAAGGTTATATTAATTTAACAAAAACAGTTGCATATGGGTCACTGAATAAATTAAATGTTTGCTGCAGAAAAAGGAACTTAGAAGTGATTCCAAACCTTTTGATAACACAAATTATACAAAATGTGGTTTCGAACAGAAATAGGTCCTTCTTTGTGAAAACAAAAGTATAATTTTTCATATAAATCCAAATTTGATGAGTTTTTAATTATTCTAATTACAATTCACTTTGGAAGAAAAAAAAAGCCATGACTTTACATACCAAATTACAAACACAATATGTGTGCCTGCATCTGATACTTATTTGAAATGAAAGGTGAACAACAACAAAAATTGTCAAGTTTAGTCAAATCTTTTAATTTATTCACTTAACCATGAAGAATTTTTGGTTGAATACAATCAGTAAACAGCTTTGCTACATTTATCAATGTGTCCTGTCAATGAACAGAATTAAAATGCGAAAAATGTCATAGTTACGGCATAAAATTGGCATGGTGATTTTGATGCTGCTTTTTCTGTTAATGTGAGAGTGCAAAAAAGATCCAACACTACAAAAATAACATAATGATGTGTGAACAATAGTAAAGTGAACAATGATTCAAAACATAAATGTCCTTACAGTCAATATATTAGTAGAGCTTATTGACTGAGATATAAGGCCATAGGCATTTTGACTTAACATTATAGTACCTTCATACACTCTTAGATAGCAAGAACCAATCAGAGCAAGCGTTAGAAAAATCCAAACCAAGCACTGATTGTGTCTAATTGCACTCCCCGTACTACGTGCAGTGCTTTCGCACGCGTTCACATCGCGTAGGCTTGATTCATTTTTCGGCGGGTTGATGCATTTATTTTTGGTTCTATTATCCAACATTTTTACTGATAATTTTGTCATAAAGACAGCAAAAATCACATGTTTCATTCTTCTTGTGTATGAAATAGGTTCGGGGCTTGTGTATTAGACGCATCAACATCAGCGCGCATGCATTATTTTGTCTAATTTCTCTCCAAACAAGTAATACAAGTTCATTAACCTATAAATATTGGACCTGTAACTTATTAGCATTGAAAGCTTAATCCTTTTATGGATTATATATATTCTTTGCTGTGTGAGCAGTGGCGGACAAGGAATTTTTTCGGGGGCAAATTGAATTTCTGGGGAGGGGCAAAATAAAAAAAATTGTGCAGAATTACTGCAAAAACAGAAATTTACATAATTTGGGTTTTTTTTGCCTCAAAACTGGGGGGCAAACTTGGGGAAAGAAAAATATTTGGGGTGGGTGGGCACCACAACTGTGTGTGAGGACATTTTCCAAGCAAAATAATGCTTCAATGTTAATTAATTCAAGATAAAAAGATATGAATTGTACAATAAATATTGCAGCCATTGACACCAGATTGTGTTTCTAAGATTTAGTGTGAATTGAGACCCAAGTTTATGTGAACATGTGAAACAATATGGAGCACTTGAACATGTCCATAAAATGGCAAAAGAAAAATGAGTCTGATCCTTACCTGCAGTGGTGGCTGGCATGTCTGCAATCATAAAGAACAAAGGAAAACCAATTAATGAATAGATTTTGTTTAGAAATTTGTGATGTGATCAAGCAAAATGAGTTGGATGTCAGGAATAAGAGAATCAGCAAATAATTTTGAGATTTATAGCCAATAACAGTATTCAACTTCCTTCGTATTCTATTGTTCCTAGCAAAACTATAATGGCCATATTTCTATACCATAATTCGAATTAATTATGATGGGGTTTTCAGCACAATAAAGCACACAGAATGGCTCATGTAATGAAATTGAAAACTGAAGTTTGATTTTGATGGACATCATATCAGGCTCATTTCGCTTGATTGCATCACATATGGTCTAAGCTGTATAATACAAAGGTGCATTTGATGCTACGTTTTGCTTACAGCTTTGCTATGGTTGTGTATGATTATTATGATGGTTATGATGGTTACTGGTTAAACTGATTATCCTGATTTGATATTCTATTACCCTCATAACCCATTATTCAAAATAATGGGTCGCAATGATGAGTGCCGTAACATATTCTACGCATAGCATTACTCTTGGTTACGCATACAGAATTTCCGAGCTATGCGCCGTCAGTATACGCCATCAGTATACGCATACACGCTCCACCTTAAAGTAAACAACCTAAAATATATTAAATTGCACTATTTTGTGGTAATAGAATAGAAATAAAGGGTGTAGCATTATCCTTTACACCCAAATAATGTGTCCTCGCCAGTAAAAACATTTAAATAATGGGTTTGGCTGCACCTCACCCACTATTTAAATTTTTACTGTCTCAGTCACATTATTTGGGTGTAAAGGATACTGCATTATCCTTTATTTTCTTAAATATATTCATACAGGTCATATTTGTAGACAACTTATGTAAATGAGTTGATAATTTGCAAATTTTCAAATTAAGTTGATGAATGTTTTAAGTTTCTTTTTTTGTTCTTGATTCATAATCTACAGTACATGAGGTAATGTTAAAGCAATAATGTTAAAGCCAATTCTATGAGAAAGTTGACAATTTCCTACGCAAACTTAATGCTTGTTACTTTTATTTCCATATAACTGTGGTTGATTGATACACAGTATAATCCAGCATTTGACAAAAGGTACAATCCAGCGTTTTTCAACCTATGGGTGACAAATACTTGGGGACAACAGGACAAAGGATATAACAAATGACAAATAAGTCAATTCAAGACAATATCAATGTCACCAACTTGACTACTATATAATAACTCTTTTCAAAAATCTTCATGGTGCTAAGTGTTTAGGTATAAAGACAAATCAAGAAAATATACAGAGATGGCAAAAGTAACACAATTTTCACATTGGACCATGAGTGGATGGGTGAGAAACACCTGGGTTATATTTATATTAATCATGATGTTAAGTTTTGTGTAAAAGTTGAACAAAAATAAAACCAAAATAAAATACAGAAAGAATAGGGTAAGTTAGAAACATAATTTTTGATCAAAACTCAAAGAAACTATTAACTAAAACCAAAACTTCAGACAGCTCTTGTCTCGTACGGGAATTATTTGTTGCTGACAGTAATTCGTGCATGGTATGATGGAACAATGGTACAAAATGCCAGCAAAGGCTACAACAACCATGTCATGCAATTACATGTGTATATGTTATTATTAAAATAAATAGGCTACATGTAACATTATTCACTACAAAACAAAATTTATAAAAAAAAATAGTGGTGAACTATAATTCTAAATGAAGCTTGTAAATTCAAACAATTGGAAGTTGTTTTAAGAATGTTGAAAATGTGTTCAGGTTGCTTTGAAAGAAACAAATGGAGATACACAGAAGTAGAGCATTTGCTAGCAAGTTAATGTGAAATTGTGAATTAGAAACTATTTTGATATAATTTCATGTGCTATAGATAATAATTATCAAATTAACTTATTAATTCTTGTCAATTCATGGAGCAGTTTATCAAATATTTTGTACAGAAAGGCAGGGGTATGTAAAGTGGAAAATTCCCTACTTTATCGTATGGAAGAAAAAAGCCCTTTTGGAAGTTTTGGAAGAAAAATGCCCTTTAAGAAAAACATTTTTAAGTCATGGAAGAAGAATCATTTCTCGAAACCTAGCATACCGATATAGAAAAATTAAGTCCTGTAAAATTATATGACCCTGTGAATAAATATATCTGATTGTCCCTTTAATTACTAAATTTTTTTATAGAAGTAATAAATGCGACCTCACAAGTTCGCCATCTTGTATGTGCAGGCCTTTTTTTGGTTCCTTCAACATTTTGATCCTTCACGCAAACAAAAAAGAATGCGCCAACTCACTATAACAGCTGAATGATGCTCTGCACATAGTGTTCAATGTGTGTACATGCAAATCAATTTGTACCCACAAGATGGCAAAAAGAGGAATAACCTTTATTAAACATTTTATTCATTAATTTATGAAATAATTTGGCTTACATAATACTTCAAATTAACTTGACTTTTCACATTCTTTACCAGATAAACAATTGTATCTAAGGAGTGATGGCGTGTCATGCATTCAGTGGATATGAAAGACATGCAATTGATGAATGATTTTCAAATCAACAGCCTACCTGTAGTAACTGCTAATATATTTCGACCAACTTTAATGAATTTGTCAGAGTCTAAAACACCAAGTATAGATAAGTAAGAAGAAAGGAAGAAGGTATATTTCATAATGGATGGTAATAGTATTTGTACAGACAGCAGTACCAATAAAAATATTGCCAATAATTAAGATTTTCAAAGAAGTGCAAAACATTTTTGTACGCTATTTTTTGGTTGTTTAGGAAAATACAGTTAAATAGTCATGAAATGATTGAGCTAATTTGAAGTTCCCTTGGACAAGGAACTGACTCCAGAAAACGCAGTTCATCCGGATCCATCTGTTGCCAGAAAAGAAATTATTTTAATTATTTGCCTAAATAAATTGATTTTATTTATTTTTCATTTTCAAATGACATTTGTGTACACTTAAATTGAGTTTCTTTGCCCTTTGCACAGATACAGCATCATGCAACCAAAATTGGCTGAAGAAATGCATTTTTGTTTCTCACGCTTTTCTAGCAACATGCCAGAAGGCAATATAATTAAAGCATGCGTTTGACAGGTTTACACACACACAACACACACTTTGTGGGTAAAACCTTATTTTGAGATGACAGTAAAACAGGGTAAATCAATGCTTCTCTTGTACATTTAAAATAAACAATACTACTTTTCTGCACAAACCTAATGAGATGTTTCATAAGTTAAAGCCATAATGTACAATTTAATATGAAATTGGCTAATTTTTTTCAAACCTGATTTTTTGACATATACAGGGTGTCCCAGAAAAAATTACCGAATGAATTAAATTGAACGTAAGTCGAGAAATAGATATCAGAATCAAAAAATTTAAAATGTAGCGCATAGACTATTTCATTGTGCATCACATTCGAAAATTTTATTTGATTCGGTTGATTTGTTACGAAGAAATTAACGATTACATAATGCACGCATCAATGCAGTTCATTCCAAGTTTGATCAACAGGCGCTTTGTTCATACTCACTCACCGCTTCCTAAAGTTTGTGTATCTCATTAAATTTAGTCCACATTATCGGTGTTATGTTATTCATGCTTTCACTGAAGATGAATAACAGTTTGTCCAAGAAAACTTTGATATCTGCAATTGGAAGCTTTCCAACTTTAATTCTTTAGGTTGTGCAACAATGTTATATTTTAACTTTCCAAAGAACATGTGCCAAGAATAACAATGATCAAGGGCTTACAGCTTTACGCGTGATTTTTGATACCATGCAACATTAATGTTGAAGTTTTAAAACATTTAAGCTTTGCATTACAATTTATTGGAAATATTCCAAAAACATTAATGTGTGAGAAATTATTAAGGCAGCTGGAATTCTTTATGCAATAATTCGTTTGGCAACATTTATAACAACTTTAACGAAAAAAGATATTTACAAGTACCGAGCATCATCTTGCATGCAAGCTTGCATTTCTAATATTGTGCAGGTTTTCAAATTTAAACAAAACCTAATTAAATGTTTGCAAGAAACAGATTGTTTAAAAAGAACGAAAAAAATTCACAGAACAAAATATGAAGCACATTGACAATTAACCACTAGTGCGCATTGTGTTGAATGATCTTTCTTTCAAACTTGGAATGAAGTGAATTGACGCATACGTTATGTAATCGCTCATTTCTTCGTAATCGGTCAACCGATTCCACTAAAATTGACATATTATATGTAAAATAAGATTTTTTGATTCTGATGTTTATTTCTCGACTTACATTCAAATTTATTCGCCCGGTAATTTTTTCTGGGACACCCTGTATATATAATGTCTACAAGGTTCCCAACTTACACCTAAATGGAATCAGCCAATTTGTTGGGTTTGCTGTTCAACAGAGCTATTTTGACATAATGTTGTATTCAGACATTGATTCCCCCATATTACTCCATGTTAAATGGCCAAAATAGCCAGTGGGGTTTCTTTTAATTCACTACATCTTGTTATTTCTGAATAAAATGGACAGAAACCATTTCTAACAGTTATTACTAATATTATTTCAGCATTTTGGGTAAAGAATAACAAAATTCCAATGTGACCAAAATCATACATTATGGCTTCAAGCTACCTATCAGAGTATCATCCTGAGATTTCATCTTCAATGCAATTTACTGATATATGACACAATATTCATTATAAGATCATTAAACAGTTTAAAAATAAATGTAAGTCTAAAAGCTGTCCATTATTGCATTATGAAATCTAAACTTTAATGAACATGTCATAACACTGTCTATCATGCTGGTAGTTTATTTCTTCTGCAACAGTATAAGTAGAGCTAGGGTTCAATGTGCCTCCTGCAAAACCTGAAAATAATGCATTTAAATATAATCTCCTCATGTTAAAGTACTATAATGAAAGACAAAGATAAAAAGACTAGTTTGCGTCTGACGTCATCTGTCAATCAAACTCCGAGCACGGTTTGTTTACAAGTGTCGTGATGATTATGAGTTGCTGAACACGGCGGTAAAACCAGGCGCCTTATTGTTAATTTTGCCCCATCAAACATACAAACCATCTCAAAAGTTAGGTCTTAATTGTAGGAAACTTTCTTTGGTGAAGGTACCATGTCCACAATGTCTAGAAAAGTTGCTTTTTGCCTTGTAAGAGTAATTTTTCGCCATTCACTGCTATTCCTTTTCTCCGATCGGCACCAGCCAGATGAATCGACCTTCCTTATACGCGCTATTAGCCAATCAAGGATCGTAGAGAATTTGCTTGACAGTGCCGTCAGACGCAAACTAGTCTTTTTATCTTTGTCTTTTATTATAGCTGTCATTTACAGGCTCTGCCAATGAACACCATATTTGTGCAAAGAATTGGAAGACATAATGTTGTAGCAGTATATAGCAAAGCTGAGGGTAATTTAGGCTTCTTCCTTACAAAATAATTTTACTCAGAATGATTGCATGATCTACTGTCAGACATGATTAGCTATTAGGCTATTAGAGTTTTGATTCAAATTTATGTGGCATGTGATGTCATGACAACATCACAAGTAACTTGTGAATTCCAATGAGAGCAGCAACAGCTGATAAAATAACTTCTGGTGAGTAAAATTATAATTTTCATAATGAAGATATCTATTGCCTCAGTCTTAATAAACCCCCACATTTTTTGCCACACTGTCCATTACAGTAACACATTCTCCACTATAACAAGACATAATAATAATAATCATGTGACATACCAAGAATAGTAACTGTAAATCCACACATCACTGTATTGCCTGCATCATCTGTAGCTGTGCATGTAACTCTCGTTTCACCCATGGGAAAGCTAAAATCTGAGGTACGGCTACATGAGACATCAACAACAGGATCAGTGTCATCAGAAGCTGTTGGAATCATCCAATTTACAACACTCTCAGATGACATGATGTCAGCTGGACAACTTATTGTTGGGGGTGTTTGATCTGTTGAAGGAAGAAAACAACCACAACCAAATTCAATAAATATGATCAAGTTGAAACCTACCTAAAACTTAAGAATTGGAAAAGATTTTAGAATGTCTTTCAGGTTCCTCAAAATTCACCCCATGCATAAAACACAACACAAAGCCAGTGACTGCTATGCCGGAGAATTTCGAGTTACGGAGTATGACCTTGTGACCCACCATATCTTAACACATAGGCTCAACCCCATTCATCTCCAATCTGAGATGAATGTTAATGCGGTACATATCAATGTGGGTGGTAACTCCTAACCAATAGCAGATAGACATGCATACATATCTATATAAATAAAAGGAAGATTGCCCATCTTGTGCGCGAGTGTTCTCCGAATTGCCTTGACTTTCGACTTTGATTTAGTGGTTTATTGATCGGGTACATATTGCCATTATTTCATCGGACATTCGTTTTTGCACAAATTGATGGTAACTAAGAGAATAACATAAAAAACTGCTGTGTTGCTATGCAAAATTGCATGCAGTGGCATTGTGGGTAATAAGGACAGTGTGAATCGCGTAGCATTAATATTTAGATGATCTTACGAGCTTTTCGCCCCTACGCAGAGCTACGCGCCCCATTTTCCGCCACTGCATCGAGGTTGGCAGCAAAGAGATTAAGGCTACGACGCGTGAATCAGGAGACCCGAGGTGGAGGCAGTCAGTGTACAATTTCATTATTTATTCTAGGCCTATGAAACGTCGTTTAGTTTTACAGCCAAATATACGTGTAATGAATTTCACTTTATTTAGTTGAATTCTGTGAAGAAATATGGTTAAAACCGGGTGTTTTTTTCCCGGGCTTTTTTATTGTCGAAACTCAGTGGTAGCGCGTACCGTAACTAACTGGCAGTGCGTTGGCGTTAGTGCGTTGGCGTACAAGGTATGTGACGCGCACGCACGGGGCCCCTATGCATAGGCCAACTTTCCGTGCCAGAGAAAAATAATTCATGAAAAAAGGAAGCTAAAATAATGAGAACATAATTAAATGCAAATGAGAAATCTCACGCTAAGCAGGAAATATGAAAACTGGGAACAAAATATGTAGAAAAAAAGCCAAAGCTAAAAGGACAAACGTAAGAAAGGGTAGATTTATAAAATAATAAATAACATCAATAAATAAATAACATGGAAACGGAAAATAACAGCATATATTTATTGGAACAAAATAGATCTATGTAGAAGAAACTGAAAAGGTTACAGTAACTAAACGGGAGCAAAATAAAGAAGGAAAGAAAGAAACTAATCAGCAAACGTAAGAAAAAAAGCTAAAATTAGATTAAAATTAATCAGGAAATATAAGAAAAAAGAAGCTAAAATAATGAGAACAGAATTAAATAAATAACATGGAAACGGGAAATCACAAGCTAAGCAGGCAAAGCAGCTTAAAAAAAAGAAGCTAAAAGGAAACGTAAGAAAGGACAGATTTGGAACATAATGGGATGCGGTTAGGCCTAAATAAATAAATAACATGGAAACGGAAAATCACAAACTAAATAGCATTTTTTTTAAATGTGAACAAACTAGGCCCATGTAGAAGAAACTGAAAAGAAAGAAAGAAGCTAAATGGAACTGCCAGAAGGGACAGGTTTAGAAAAATAAAATTTACTTTTTCAATGATTCTACTTTTCAGTAATTCCTCCTGTTTTAGTGATCGCTCCCATTTACTCATCTAGTGGGGACCCGCGCGAAGCGCGGGTATCCCGCTAGTATATGAATAATGCATTATGCACATGCAATCTAACCCACGTGGTCCAACTGGGCCAGGTAACATAACACCCAAGGCTGCATTATGCACATGCAACCCACAGCAGAAAAACGTACCTTCCCATGCAGCCTATGTGCGTAGATCCCGCATGGAACCCGCCATTGAAGACCTACACGAGTTGCCCATATATCACCGGCTGCGTACTTCGTACTGTAACGTGCTCACTTTGTTTTTTCTTCACATTATTAATCCTCATATTAAACTGGGTACCATAACGCTTTTCAATGTAAAAGAGCACCATATTAAAGCATTATTAGACCCAAAAAAAGTCCCCGGATACCAGCTAAATATTATAACGGGTTTTTCCAATGTCGGTCTCTTCCGCAGTCAGTTTGATCTGCTCACTGTGGTTTGTGCGGTGTGAGCGGAATCAAGCCAGCAGTAGAAGAGATCAAATTTCGAAGCACATGGGATGTGTAATTATGTTATTATGACATCGACGCTGGGCAGCTAGCTGTGGAAGTTTGGCTGGAATAACATACGGAATATACATGTATCACAGTAATATCAATGTGAAATGGAAACAGCCAAACCGTAAATCTCAATCAATTTACTGGGATTTTCTTTGAAATTCGTCATCTGTGAAACAACAATACAGAGGAAGAATTGCACCAACATGTTTCATTACAAACCGTGCCGGTGTATCTTGTTTATCTAAAGTCGATATCACTGCCAGTGTACACGTACCTACGTATGTACCCACACACACATATTAACTACATGAATTATATATAAATATAAAGCAGGTCACCGTATCAAAATTGCCCCTCATTTATTTGAACATCCTTGCCCTATTAACACATCAAAAACAACTAAATGTCTATGCTTAAATCAACACAGATAATTCATATTACAGCGCCGACTATGGGTGATAATGGTCGCAGGAAGGACCGTGCATAGACCTACAGCGTTGGTCATTGTAGCCGTGCTGAGGTCTGTTCGCCATCGTGGTTACAATGCAACTGAAAGGTCATGTGACTATATCACTAGAATTTTCGCAAAGCATGCTGGAAGAAATCTTCGTCTGCTGTGCATGCAACCCAACCCGGGCCCAACCCTTGCGGTCTAGCTGGGTTAGGTAAAATAACACCCAAGGCTACAATATTAATGAGGTAGCATCATAGTCAGTATTTGAGTGCATTGTATTTTCCAAATATAGTAGACCCCTTTTTCTCGGGGGACAGCGGTTTTTTGGGAGTGAGCAACCAACATTGAAGATATGGTCTGCATGTGTATTCTTTTCTTAAGGTCATAAATGATATTAATTCTTGTTTATTCACCAATTTCATTTGTGAGACTTAACATTTCTTTATTAAAATAATTATAATTGAACTGATTGAAGAAATACAATTCTGAATTTTTGGCCTGTAATGCTTCAATACCTCTGTACCGTACTACTAGTTTCATTGGAAGAACATTGGTCTAAAGATATGCTTTCCCAGCTTTTATCTTGGCCCCAGGAAGTCATGAATCAACTTGCTTAATTTCAGAACATTGATGTAGCAATTAGGGGCTATTCTGGTAAGATTTTGCGGCTTTAGTTTTGTAACATATTTTAACATAGGCGCATGCTTAATAAAAAAAATCATACATGATATGACATTTACATACAATGTCCACCACTAATAATAATTATCATCATAATAATATTAAATTAAATAAATAATAATAATACAAATAATCATAACAATAATAATTTTAATATTTGAGCTATGATTTGAGCATAATAATAGTAATAATAGTATAAAACCCTTTAAACCCATGTTTCCTTTGCTATCGGAAGGGAAAGAACAAACAAAAAAGGAGAGAAGATGAACAAAGAAGTCACTTGGCAACACTGGGACTCGACCCTCTGCATGCCACGCAGAAGATCACCGGCCTGTACCCACGGCGGTTTCGGTGGCCCGACCAGCGATTCCCTGGGTATATATGACTTAGGCTGATTTGCGTCATCGCATTACGTGGAATCCATGCATGCACAGTGCTTTTTATTGTGAGCTTTAGTGAGATTCAGTTCAGTTAGGGTTAATAACAATTGCATTAATATGTTCAAGAGCAAGTAAAACTTGTCATACCAACTGTAACTGTAAAGGTACATGTATTTGCATTGTTGGCATCATCAGTAGCTGTACATGTTACGGCAACTACTCCAGTTGAGAAGAAATAGCCTGATGTGGGAGAACAGGACACCATAGGTGATGGATCAATATTATCTGTTGCAGTGGGATCAGTCCAGTACACATTTTGAGCAGATGATACAACCCTGTTGGTTGGGCAGTTGTTAAGTGATGGACTTTGTTGATCTGTAGTAAATGATTAAAAAAAAATACAGAATCAATCTTATAAACAGGCACATGCTGGTAATAAGCCCTTTCAATATTCCAATTGCACATTCTTAGAGCTTATTAACAAATCAACACAAGAAAATTATCCCATCTCTTCCATTGACCACTGCATGAATGAACTGGCGCTTTTCTAGAATGTCACTTTTATTGTTCACTAGTGGGATGCCAGCGCTCCACGCAGGCCACTGCTAGCTGAGTAAACAGGAGCGATCACTAAAACAGGAATAATCACTAAACAGGTGACAATACTATGGCAACTGATTCTATACCAAATTGCTATTTTATCTTCCCCTCTCCGCCTCCCTCCCCTACACACGCCAAGATAAAGTGAGTTATGACCAAGAAGAATGTTTCACGGGTTAGGAAATTTTAAATCGACTTTCGAAAAGTTTTTTGATACATTCATTGATTTCTCAAAAAGTAAAAATCGCAGTTTAACAAATAACGGTTCAAATGAAAGCCATTATTGGGGGCTAATTGTTGTATCACTATGAAAGGCCTGACACCAATATAAACACTTGTTTGGTGACCCAAGTTCATGGTCATTTCTGCTCACGCACTTTTTACAGATGGCCTGGAATTTCATATTTTGGTTTCAGCGATTGCCGAAAAAAAGGTGGTATGTTTTTGAAAAGCGTTTCCGCTTGGAATGTAGATAGTTATTGTTGCTATTACTCTTCGCGATTTTAATTTATGCCCTCTTTTACTTTAGCCGACAATTTTCAATGCATTTTACACAATAGATACGTCGCTTGCATAAATACCGCTATTTTTAACAGTATCGTTTTTGTTAACCAACATACCATCCAAATTAGTTCTCAAGACTTTGATGACACCATAGATACCAAATCGGACTGCATGTGATGAACAGATTTTAAACTAGAATCAAAAGAACCAGCGTAGGCCCTCTCAAAATGTACTTTTTAAAAATATCGCGTTGTGATAAAAATGACTGTCTTTTCCTTGTTTTTTATAACAAGGAAAAGCTTTACTTACCTCAAACTTCACACGTAGTGTTGTCTCAGTGTCCGTTACTGGTTGGTATTATTCAGATTAAGCGATTTTCATGATTTAGGCCTACTTAGCCTACATTTGACCAACTATTTGCCCACACCGTGTACAAATATATTCCAAACATGGCGCTGCATTCAGTATCACACTAACGACAAGGTTATACTAAGATGTGTAAGACTTTCTGACACTATATTCACGGTTTTTCTAATGGCTATTCAAACTTATGACAAATTTGGCTGGTTTGCATTGTTCAATACCATTTCACCCTGATGTGACAGTGACGTCACATCCGGTGTCACTTCAGTATAAAGCTGGTTTCATACTACCCTGCCGCTTGCAATGAGCGGCGTGGCGCACACGCATTGCAGACAAACGGACACAATCAAGGCTTGTCATTGGTTGAAACGCTCGCGGCAAGCGGCAGGAATGTATGCTGGGGGCATTATACAAATTTTATTAGGGCGCTGGTGTACATACGCGCGCGCTTAAAGACACCGCATAGATGCATAAGCGAAACAGCTGTTCACAACGCGTTGACATCACTGCCACATCGGGATGAAAAATGGTATAGGTAATAGATGACTATGAAACCTCAAACTCGCCCCTCGATAAAGGTTGGCAATTGAAGCAGGCCTCAGTTTAGCGAACTTTGTCTAGTTTAATGCGATGCGAGTGCAAGCGCCGCTCGGACAGTGAAGGTTTCTGGATATCGAATATGGGTTTAGATTAGGCCTATATCATGTCCTCTAGGCCATATAATTTATTTTTGGAAAGGAAAGTCTAATCTCGGAGCCTATTCAATTGAGAAGGGACTGGATTTTGTCATAATAATATAAAAATTAATACTTGTCGTCCATAACAAGAAAGAATGCCTCGCGATTTTTTTTTTGATATCCAGCCATAGTATTTTAATTGATTAAACTGAACATGAAGCTATATCTTTACTAGCTTCATGCACTAATTTGCAGACCCGCCCAGCCTTCTACATGTAGTGAGTACCACATTAGATTGTGTTTACAAGAAATAATAAGCGCTGCCTCCTCGAAATTTCTTATGCCAGCAGCTTTGATGATTAAATATTATCTACAACCCCGCACCTGTGTTCAATGCCTTTCTTTTATCTATTGACCTCAAAAGAAAGGATTAGAATGATCAGAATGCCGCCCCTGACCCCTTTCCACACATTAATAATGAGTCGGTAAGGGAACGTGCTACCATTATACTTCAGCGAGTACGTATGGCCACTACACAGTTCAATGGCCTTATTGTGATCTGGCGGGCTTTTTAAAAGCATGGTCCCTGACTGCGTGGGCATATTTCCGGGCAAGGAACAATAGAGACCAATTGCCTGGCAATGACGTCACATGTAATCCCAGTCTATAGTGTGATTAGAACATTATAGGCTGGTGGTCACTATAATACGATCAGTACGAAAAGTCCAATGCGATTATTAATGTATTTTCTAAAATTAAAAGAACCACTTTTTAGCGGGAATTTTTGTAAGTTACACAGCTGAAGTTGTGAAAGGGTTGAAAGACTACAATATTACGGCATAAACAATAATTTCTTTGTTTGGTCGTTATTCCTATAGGCTCATCCCTTAAGTCGATAATAAACATTCAATTGTCAGCATAAAAGGTTAAATGTTGTTTATGATTTTTAATATTGAATGAAAATATTTCTATACATCGTTTACTCAGTCTTCTATGTCTTCCTCTTTTCATATTTCTGCCAACTTCTTCCTGTATTCCAGTTCCCATTATTTTTAAATCTGTCCTTTCTTACATTTCCTTTTCAGATTTTTCTATAAATTTCTTCTACATATTTTGTTCCCATTTTTTTATATTCGCTGCTTTATAGCTTGTGTTTTCCTGTTTCGATGCAATTCCATGATAGATCTTTTTATTACATGTAAATGACTGGTGATGGTCACTTCACCTTCAACGGCACTAACAAAATTGAAATGTCATGCAAAAGATTTGCCGGTATATATAGGCCTATGTATGGCTTTAAAGATACTGTATAATTTAATGCAAAAATACTTTAAAATGTACGTTCAGCACGTGGCCTACCCTGTCTGGTATAGCATAATAATTAGGGCCTATGTATTGTAGCCGATACAAACAGAAACTACTGTGTCCCTTAATCAAACTTCAATTATCAACACGTGTTCGTGAAATTGTGTGAAATTACGTTTTTCAACATTATAACATTCATGGCTCGTTTTACAGAGTTGAGTGTAATCATGGCGTTGGGTATACTCGATTATTAAATTGTATTAATTAAAATATGTTTTCAATGCAGATAAACTGTGTTTGCAACCACCCTATCTGTAGTAATTCAATAATATTTGACTAGAATTCTCTCACGCAGTCAGGGTGTTCCACAGTTTAGCTTGCACTTTAGTTTTGCACTTTCTAGATGGTATAAAGTCATGTAAACTTCAAAGATTATAATGCAATAAATAGGGAAAAATACATTTATTTTATAAGGACATGATATACACTACAAAAAGTTGATTATTGAACTCATTTAACCCAACATAGATTATTATTTGAAAGATACAAGACGTCATCATACTCCCGAGTCAAGCTCTGCCTGTCCAAAATATTAACAAGGTCACAAAGTCATTTTAATAACAATACGCTATTTACATAAGAATAGGGACACATGCAAATGAGCAAGTGCCACATCCTGATTTATTGATCCATGGTAGTATCCCGGGGGTTCTTGCCTAGTAGCTAATTTGCATGGACCGTTGAGCGTTTTTGGGTTGGGCAAGGATAAAGACAGATTTCCTTCTAAAAACTAATGGCAAGTTTATATACGGTCATTTTCACGGTAAAGGGTGTAACTTTTGATTTTTAGGGTCAAAATTTCAAACCACTTAAATATGTTTCTGTTTACTGAAATCATGCATAGAAGCAACTTAAATTCCAGTAAAATAATGTTTCAAGGCTTAAACCTTTTGGTTTCTAATAAAAAAATTGACATTTCCATAACATTTTGGTTAAAATCTAAGAAAAAATGTATTTTACATATGCTCAGAAAATTATGACATGAAAGCTGGAATACATGTGAAATCCCATTCCAAAGTAAGTCAACAGATATAAGTTAAATTTTATACCATGTTTTGCTATGTTTGTAATTGCAGTTTTGAAATTTTTAACATCAAATGTCATTTACAATGGATATTTCCCAACCTTAAACATATTTTTTAAGTTTTAATTGGGTTCCTAAAATAATTTGAATGTCTAACTTCATGCATAAATACTACTTGATGAAAGGAACCTACCAGCCAAGTTTCACAGAAATTGGAGTTATTTTTTAGAATTGGCAATTCAAGCAATTTGTGTTTCGGAGGCTTCAGTTAACAACACAGGTGATCATAAAAGTAAAATATTTGGCTAACTACTACAAGTTGACATGAAAAATAGGTAAAAAATATCACAATTACCAATTTTCATGTTTTGCATCTAAGTATTGAATTTCAGTTGTGACAAAAATTAAATTATCACAGCAAGTCATTTTCTTTGTTTCGGAGGCTTCATGTTAACAATGGTTAAACATTGCAGAAGTAGTTTTTTTGAAAATAACACTGTTGGGATCATCTAAGCTGTTATTTTCTTGTGTGTATTGAATTAATGATTCTATGCAGCAGATATTGTAGATTAATCACACATTATTTTTTTCCCCATTTGTTAAGTATGCTGTTAACTTGCATGTGAAGCCTCCGAAACAGACTTTCTTGGGTATCAGTAAATTTTTCAAACATTAACCATAATATCAATTTTTTTTTTAATTTATGACATTCTGCACATATCAAGTAACAATTACAATGCAGATATCAATATGAAACACACCAATTTAGATGTGCAAAGATGATAATTAATCTTATTGTTGTTTCGGAGGCTTCATTTGTTTCGGAGGCTTCAAGTGTTAACGGAAAGTTTGTATTGGGTCCCATTTTCAAACGGTGATATATATCTCCACGATTTAAAAACAAGTGACTTGAGGATCTACTTTGCTACATTTTGATAAATAGATTGGATGAGCTCTTTTATTTATATTTGCCCAAGCTAGCTGAACAGTTTGTTTCGGAGGCTTCAAAAGTTAACGGAAAACGGCTCTTTGAAGTCAAGATTTTATAAAAAATTTAAAAGCTTGCAAATCGACTAATTTTAGTTACCCATTTCAAGTTAAGATTTTAACTGTTATGAATCAAGAAGAAGTGAAGAAATAACCAAGAATTATGAACCAAAGCTATACCCACAAAGTTTGTTAACAATTGTTAACGGAAAATGAAGCCGAAAAAAGTCCGGTTCTCAAAATTACAGGGCTGTTCACAATTAAATCTAATGTGGCAGTGTTTACTGAACATATGACCATACTTTCAGGATAAGAAAAATTATCCATGAACTAACTGAAGAAAACACAGGCTTTTACAAAAATGTTACTGTTTTTTATAATTTTTCAATTACATTTAAGCCTGCTAAAACTGAACGCAGTAACTCCCAAAGATGATTATGCTACCCAAGGTAGCTGCTAACTAGATGACTTATGTGGCCAAAAATCATGGAATTCTGTGGCTTTATTAGAACACTACGGATCAAAATGTTAAAAATCCAAAGTTACACCCTTTACCGTGAAAATGACCATACATGTACTCAACGCTCTGCAGGGTCTATTGTTCTATTGTTTCCGATTAGAGCGCTGACATATTGGAAAATGGTGCCAATCAATATTCATGAGAGTGTACATTCAACGTCCAGTATGCGAAATTGGGTGAGTTGTGTTTAGTAGGTGTGAAATACACCTGACTGGGCGTTTTAATTACGTAACAAATAAAGGCATTGACATCATCGAATGGCTGCCCAGTGCTGTTATGTGTTTAGTTATTATATATGCCTAATAATTATTATTAAATGTATTCATCATTCCTTTCTTTTCCCTTCTCTGTACTTATCCTTTCCTAGGCCTACACTTTATCACTCCCTCGCTCTCATTGTCCCCTCTCACCCTCCCTCTCTCATTCCCATCATGTTCCTTATATTTCTATTTATCTACTTGTCTTGATTATATCTTTTATTTCTCCCTTCCTCCAGCCCTCTCTCATTCTCCATATCCCCTCCTCCCCTCTTCCTCCCTCCTTCCCTCTCAAGACTTCTCACAGAGGTGAATATTCCCCTCCCCAACCCCCTCCCCTCTTTGGGTACGCCACTATTTCTATACCAATCTCCTTCTTAAAATAAAATTAAATGGACATTTCTTAAAAACAACCTTTATAGGCCTATACTTATACTTACAAGTTACATGTATACGTATAGCGATTACCATTATAGCTATTCTTCCCTGGTTGCCGACATCACTAACGCCGGGTACTGTTGCTCACTTGTTGCTGTTGAAGTAGGCTCAAGAGGCTTCATTGACGCCGACAACAAGAATAGTCTGTCAAAAGATCTCAATCTTCCCACAAAGTATTCTGATCTCAAGACCCAGTTGATTAAATCGGCGCTAATGTCATCTTATTCCATTTTCATCGCCAGATATGAAACATCTTGGAATGTAAATGAAATTATTTAACTTTTTCTTCCCGCCATGAGTATTTCCAATTTTGTTTATTTATTTAAATGTTTGTATTTTTGTCCTGCCTTGCCTGCAACCGGAATGGGTTGCAGTAGATCTGGGCTTTATATGTGTTTTTCTTTATATTGAATAAAGATGATTTATATATATATGGACTGAACATGGCAGCCTTCATACATTCTAATGTGTAATCGATCAGCAAGAGCATTCAATTTATTTAAATGAAACGCCTAACGTCAGGTGGGTGGTATAGTTGATGGCATTGACAGCTAAAGCCTCCTTATAGACTCCAGACCCACACAAGCACACATTTGGGATATGTAAGTACAATGGTACCACTTTACACATGACTGCCCTTACACATGACTGTAGTGTGGTCACTTATTGATACTCGCCTGTTGTGTAGAGCGTTAATATGATGCCGGATCAGTGACCAATTTAATGGCGGAACCCCTTTATTGAAACAATGGTACCACTTTTATGAATAGCCTGTCGCAACTTCTAATCGGCATCAAAGCGAACAAAAGATTATATAATCTATTGCGACTCTATTTCTATTTAAAAGCTCTTTGCATGTACTGAGTTTACAACGAAACAGTTACTTTTTATTTATGAGTATTACTTTGTTATGCTAATTTAATTTTAATTTGCATAAATTTAACTATGTTTATTAATTGAGCACCAGTACCAGAGGTGTTATATAAAATATTACTTGCAATTTGGGATTAAATAAAATATTACTGTTATTAGGGCTGCAGTAGCCCTCTATAATTTTTTCTTGCCATATAACATTTGCATATGAATCGAGCTGTAAATGCATTTGTTCTAGTCGTAATTATACCTGTAACTAGTAACTAACTCAGATTCTACATGTATGTTGTGATCCTTTCCATAGTGTTTCTAGAATGTCTTGGTATTCCTTTTGTTTAGCTCACTGCCCGAGACCATTATCTTGAGCCATTGTGTTGATAATGGTCTCTGAGCAGCTAGCCACCTCCATTACTCTAGGTAATGGTCGGGCGAAGAAACGTTGAACAAAAAGAAATGCAATGGATAATCTGTGAATAGAAAAGGGCTAGACGTATATGACGGCAACACTGCCTGGACGTTGGACGCAATTATTTTTCCCTAGCCAAGGTGCGATTTTAGCTCTATTGGCCCCATTACAGAAAAAAAAATGCACAAAATATATTTCCCAGTGCAATGTATACATTTTCACATGAAAATTAATAATTTTAGATTTAATGAAAAAAGAAGAAGAAAAAATTTTAACCATCGCCGGGGGTGGGAATCGATCTCAGGACCCTCTGCGTGGGAGGCGAGATTCTTACCGCTACACCACGTATTCGCATTGGCACACATGGGAGGAAATTTTCAGTATATATCGTAACATATCGTGTGTTATTCACACAAAAATTTTTTAAAAAAAACAGTACTTACAATGAGGTTCATTGTCGAACCTCAACGGATTTAGACTGATAAAATAGTGCTTGATAACATGCATACACTTTTGGAATTATTTGAGACATTTTTGTGTTTACGTGTAAAACCAATGACGACGTCAAAATTCAGTCAATCTTGGCCGGGCCCCCTGACTGTATAGGCCTACCTTGAATTGAGATACACATGGGACAATGCTTTATCAATACCTAAAGGAAGCGACATAATTAATTCCGGCTTCTGAAAGACTATAAGAAACTTAGACTATGCCATAGTCGAATTTTATTAAAAATATGTTATTATTAGTCATGATGAACCCATTTCGTTGAACTCAAAATTATACTGATGTTTATTAAAATTAAAGTATTCAATAGTAAAATGGTCATAAAGAGTTAAAAATATCAGATGATTAGTGACAATAAAAGTAATTGAATGCAACATTATCTTGCATAATTATAATGGCTCACTTTAATACTGAACAATTCTGATTTTGGAATCTACCAGTTTATTGATAGCGAACCCCGAAAATTCGACTATGGACTTTGAATTGTAAGCAGAACTTTACCCCCTGGACTTTGCTCTCTAAAAACACACTGTCAAGCATACTTGTTTATCAGTCCATTAACCACAAGTACTAAGAATGGTATAGAACAAGACGCGCTAGATGTTTGATGAGAGATTAACTTTCGCGTCAACACAAAAGCGCCGCAAATACCACAGACAGTTGTGTACGGTGTAGTTAATGGTAATGGCGCGAGCCCAGAAGATTTAAACCATAGCGAGATATGGGCAACCAATCACAAGGCAGATCAATTTAAAGATGCATTACATCATGGCCAATTTTAGTTAGGCCAGAAATTGGCCTAACTCTCCATAGAGTCCTGTGTTAAAAATCTTAACCGCAAGGCAAAGTCAGTAGTCCACTTGGGAAGCTAACAAACAGAGGGAGTAGGGTGACTGAAAAGATCAGATGTGAAAATCTATCAATTGTGCACACATTAATTAAATCAGAGTTTTAAGCTTAAATACAATATCCAGAGTATGCACAATGGGCAAGTGGACTACGGGGTAGTCTATAAGAAACTATGTTCAAGAGCAAGTAAAACTCGTCATACCAACTGTAACTGTAAAGGTACATGTATTTGCATTGTTGGCATCATCAGTAGCTGTACATGTTACGGTAACTACTCCAGTTGAGAAGAAATAGCCTGATGTGGGAGAACAGGACACCATAGGTGATGGATCAATATTATCTGTTGCAGTGGGATCAGTCCAGTACACATTTTGAGCAGATGATACAACCCTGTTGGTTGGGCAGTTGTTAAGTGATGGACTTTGTTGATCTGTAGTAAATGATTAAAAAGAAATACAGAATCAATCTTATAAACAGGCACATGCTGGTAATAAGCCCTTTCAATATTCCAACTGCACATACTCAGAGCATCAACATCGGGTACATCAATACAAGAAAATTATCCCAGTTCTTCCATTGCATAAACGAACTGTTGCTTTTCTTGAATTTCACTTGTTATTAATATGATTAATAATATCTATAGTTTAACCTGGCTCAACCAATTTTAATTAGTTTATGTCGTAGATTTAAGCACAACATCATGACCAAATAATACATTACTAATACACCACTAAAATACTGAGCGAGTTCCATGCTAGTTTATCTCTTAAGAATATTACCTACAATGCACTCGATTGGAATTGCAAAATGGCTTATTCCAGGAAGAAATTAGATGTGAGGTGTGAATTCATGAATGATAGTCTTATGTGGAAATTTATTTTGGTATCCCCAAAAGACCACAATCATTAAGGGAACAACCAAAAGTTCAATGACGTAGTCCTATAAATTAAAGTCCTTTTGTTAGGGAATGAGGGAGGGAGTCAAAAAAGTCCAATTATATTTGTAAAAAACTAGTTCATATATCGGTCAAAATTGATCTGCCAGTTGAAATTTTCAATATTTCACACCTACATTTCAGGGAGGAAGGGAGGGAGGGAGGGATTAGGCCACGCTCCTATAAACAAAACTATACAGCACATAAGGTAACAATACTCTTGCAGCGTACCAAATTTGAAGTTATTCCGTTATTGTGTGCATACTACATATAGTGGATTAATGATTTTGCTACCGCCTGCCCAGCGAACCCGGACAGCCAAACAACCTTCCATCTGCACCATAACATAAGCCCCACACAACATATACATAATTGTGGGGCCAAAAAAAACAAATACAGACTGAAAATAAACAGGTAAACTCTGGCTCTGCAGCTAGCTTTTAAACAGGAAAAATTACCATGCCTGTACATCTCTTACATGCGTGACCCCAAAAAACTTAAAATGATCTGTTTTGTTGTCATACACTGGGGGAGGGGACTTCAATATGAAATGGAAATAGGTGTAGGGCTGACGACGCTGAAAAAGGGGGTATTAACAGCCCTACATATGCATCACCTTCAAAGTGGGAGTGCCCCCCACCCTGGATCATACACTGCATATAACATTTTTAGATTCAGATTACCATGGTCCATTAACCACCCACAGTGCTTGTCGTGGTGGGCACTTATTTTATCATTTTTTATTATATAAAAAATTATCCAAAATATGGATTTTATGTGTAGATGGTTCCGGGTTTGATACCCGTGTAGTTGGATCCTGCACATAAATGATGGAGGATCAAATGTAGTAAAGTTGCCAGGTGGGCGCTTATATGGGTATGGGCGGTACATGGAACAAATACGGTACTTCAAGAATCTAAATCTATATCGAGGAAAGAACAAAAGAAGCCAAAAGTGATTACAATTTAGTTCATTTTTATTTGGCCTACTAACTGACTCTAATTAGTGAATGCCTAACATATTTTATTTGGTAATAACTGCTGTGTACTTACCAAGAATCACACTAACTGCAAAGATACAGTTAGCAAAGTTAGAATTTGTAACCTGCCAATAGTATTCCACAGTAGTATCTCCAACACTAAACATAGATCCTGATGAATGAGTAAAGCTAGGAGGGTTCACTGTTTCCCCAATAGTTGATGTTGCTGTTGGTATTGACCATGTGACTTGAGCTGATGATCCAGTAGTCGTTGCCGTAATTGGTGAAGTAGGACAGTTATTTACTGTGATAACTCCTGAAATATTATGGAAAATTATTAAATTCATTATTAGTCAACATAAACTAATTCCTACAAAATCAGAAAGGTATCGTTTAATAAAGAATGAAAGAAAGGATAGATTTCACAAAATGTGCTTGATTTAAGATGAGCATCATGTTGCGACCACAGATATAGATATAATACCTGATAGCTAAAGGATCAATCACATGGACGAGCTAGCTGGAGGAATGGCGGCTATATATGGCCATGTGAACTGAACTCGCCACCCTTAGCGTTACATCAGAATGCACACCAGTAAATACAAGTCTCCTACACCCTGGGAGAAAAAAATCAGTGTTTCAAACGAGAAAACATGCAATACAACTTAATTTAATACAATAGAAAAGGCTTAAAACCCAACTATTAGGCCCTGATTCATATTTAATCCTCATTGAGCCCTGGGAAATAGATTGTCTGTCAGGATCCGACTTTTTATAACGATTTGGCTAAACTTTCAAAATGTGTTACATTTCAGAAACACCAAGCTATTCGTGAGGTGGTGTAAGCTGTATGGGCTATAGGGTGATCTAGTCGACATTTTTCTGGAAAAAAATGCTGGACTCCGTATATAATTTCTACAACAGATGACTTCATCTGGCCTTGCAGAAAGGGTAAGTTTTGAAGAACTGAGTCACTCTGGAGTCAAGAAAATGACGTTTTCCTGGACCCTGTTTGTACAGAAAGTCAATGGGGGCTATTTACTGGTGTGCACCCTGTACGATTTTGACCTTTTGACCTCTGTCACAGGGTTTTCTTCGAGTTTGAAATTGTTATCGATAAAACCCTTCAAAGCGGAGCTACAAATGACTGTGTAGCATATCAATTAGGTGGTTTCTAGCTTGTTTAGCAAACTACCTGCAGATTTGTGACTATTGAAGGAGTTTAAAGGTAAGATTTGTGTACAAATAGGGCCTAAATCAAGGAAATGCATACTCAGATCACTCGGATCACTGATAGCTTTGTAAGACGATGCATGATAATGCATCGCAAGACTTCCAAATTTGGCACTACTGTCGTGCTCTATCATAGAACTGCAAAAGCTTAAGAAAATCATTCCCACCATGGTTCGAGCATGCATTTAGAAGGCTGTGATTGGCTTTTTGGAAGGAACCTATTATTGCAATGGACATACTAATGTTGGTAAGCTTAAAAATTAGACTGACCATTTTTGGTCAGCTTTAACATGTTTTAGGCAAGCTATGATCATCACTGAACCCAAGGCCAAGCTCTACTCCCAGGGCTTATGTTGTAGTTACTAGCCATGTAAAGTGGTGTAGCATGAAATATCCTATGGGGGTGGGGGTTGGCACAGACCACCATGGGGGGAGGGAGGGTGGGAGCATCACCGGGCCCTTGGGGCACCCAAGCACTTTTTCTGTAATTTTCCTCTGGGATTTTCTAAATTTTAAATCGATTGACAGGGGACATGATGCCCTTTCACCCCCCCCAGCACCCCTGCAATCACCCCCCCCGCCCCTATGATGATACACCACTGGCCATGTATTTTCTCCTCAATTGCTTAAGCAATTTGCTTATCTTCATGTTTGCTTGCTCTTATTTAGTCTAAATTGAAATGGGAAATCATGAAATTAGTTAATTTTGTCATTGCTATCAGCACTGTTCAGCAGTAGATAGCAAAATATTCTAAAAATTGTACCGTATAAATTAGCTGATTTGCATAGTAAAAGCCCCTTCAAACTGAAAGAAACCAGTCTAATTATGTTTACCAATGTCCAAATTTATGATATATTATATAAACATGAAAACATAAAATTTCTTTAGAATGCACACCAGTAAATACAAGTCTCCTACACCCTGGGAGACAAAAATCAGTGTTTCAAACGAGGAAACGTGCAATACGACTTAATTTAATACATTAGAAAAGGCTTAAAACCCAACTATTAGGCCCTGATTCATATTTAATCCTCATTTAGGCCGGGAAATAGATTGTCTGTGAAAAATGAGCAGGATCCGACTTTTTATAACGATTTGGCTAAACTTTCAAAACATTTCAGAAACACCAAGCTATTCGTGAGGTGGTGTAAGCTGTATGGGCTATAGGGTGATCTAGTCAGCATTTTTCTGGAAAAAAATGCTGGACTCCGTATATAATTTCTACAATAGATGACTTCATCTGACCTTCGACTTAGAAAGGGTAAGTTTTGAAGAACTGAGTCGCTCTGGAGTCAAAAAAATTACGTTTTCCTGGACCCTGTTTGTACAGAAAGTCAATGGGGGCTATTTACTGGTGCGCACCCATCACAAATATTATGAATTTTTACACCAATCGAGTTTCTAATTAGATCATCTCCACAATTATCAACCATTAACTAGCAAAAGTAAACATTTTTGGAAAGCTGAAGGCATAAGCAATTCAAATATACACATTTTAATTCATTATACAGGGTGACCTTCAAGTTATACAGGGTGGAATAAAACAGATTCAGATAAAAAATGGGTTACTTAATGCATTGCTTATTACCAACTTGCAGTAATAAACAGGAAGTAAACAACATTCATTTGGTTAGAGAATAGAGTGAGTCCACTGACTTTGGAAGAAACCAAAATCACAGCTTTTTGGTAATCTCGGAATACAGGGTGTCCCAAAGTATGTTAGAATTTTTACCATTCAACATATTTTGAACTGAAACATTTTGCCCCTAACCCATACAGAAAAAGTAAGTCCATATATAGATTCCTCATCAAATTTCCCTTCAGAAAATCTATACTTTGACTATGGTAGGATAAATAATTAAAATGTTACTGTAACTTTTAAATTTTTAAGACATATCCGCATTACTTACTGTACAGTGTTTAATATGAAAACGGATAGTTTTGTATGGAAGAGTTTGTATTTTCTAGACTAAACCAATCATAAATGAACAAAAATAATTAGTAGAATTGTTTAGCTGTAAGGTCGTGAGTCTTTTAGATGCTAATAAACAGAGTCAAAATCCAATTTACAGCCTTTACAGAAGCAGATTATGCACTGAAAATATCAATCCTATAGAGTTTGTGTGTACCACACCCCCCACCTCCACCACCCTGCCCATTCTGAATTCTATGAAGCACAGTGTCAATATTAAAAAAGCTAACAGAATTCTTTTTACAGGGTTGAAAGTGCATTTTATTTAGCAATAAAATGAGACCACAAGCATGACAACGTATATGTGACCCATTCCATGTCAACTCCAGGGAGTAGGCAAACCTAACTGATGTGTTGAAGCCATCAAGACCCCAAGCCAATATCTGTCAGAAATGTTGTCCAAGAACATATCTTCAACATACCTGAAGTTGATGGTGGGGCAAAATGTCTGACATTGGTTTTCAGGGGGGAAAAAAAAAAAAAAAAATGTACAATTGGGGTTTTGCATGGGTAATATCTCAGCTAAAAGTATTTTATTAGGCTCAATATTGGATAAGAGTAATGTCCTACCAAAGGGCTCTGACTGGCAAAAAAATGGTTAATAAAATTATTTTTTGATTTCTGACCCCCCGAAGTTGGTCCTGGATGGACGAAGTTGCATTTTGAGCACCCTATATCTTTTAATGTAAAGGAGTTACAAGTTTTCTGATGCCAGATTTGAATTCTACACAAAAAAGTACCCCAGGATACATACTTTTCAAAGTTGTAGGGGGTTCCCTTTATACATTTATGGACCTCCAACGTTGTCTTCAGCGTTGCGACACATTTTTACACTGACCCCCTAAATTTCAAATTGATGCCACGGAAAGCGAAATGGAGTATGAAGCTCAAATTTTCAGGATTTTACTAGCATCAATATCTACCACCACACAGAAAAATGAAAAAAATTGAAGAGGTGCTGCGGTGCACATCCCTGGAGTTGACATGGAATGGCTCATGTCCTACAATAACAGGAGAGCAAACATCACAACAAATGAGGGTGTAGTACTGGAGGAGGTAGATGACTTCAAATACCTAGGCGCTTGGATGAAAAGCACAGAAAGGGATGTAAAGTTACGTATAGCAGCAGCATGGAGGGCCTGCAGTAAACTTAAGAAAATGTTGAGGTCAACTCTTACCAGGAGTTTCAAACTTCGAATCTTTGCTGCAACAGTGGAGTCGGTGCTGCTTTATGGATGCGAAGCATGGACCATCACCCCTAAACTTGCAAAGGGTCTGGATGGCTGTTACACCCGCTAAGAACTGTTCTGAATGTGCATTGGAAGGAACATATGTCAAATGCAGACCTATATGGAGATCTTCCCAAAATAAGCCACAAGATCAGGAAAAGAAGAACCCGGTTTGCTTGTCACTGTTCTAGAAGTGAGGAGCCTGCATCAAAAATGGTTCATTGGATACCCAAGCATGGGAGGCGGAAACCTGGAAGACCTGCTCTGACCTACATTGACATTCTGGAAGATGACACTGGACTGGAGGCAGCAGACTTCAAGACAGCAATGGAGGATAGGAAGTTGTGGAAAGCCATCACAGTTCGAGGACACCACTCAAATTAAGCAAGTAAACAAGCATGACAATAACTTCTTGCTTGGCAGAGATATCATCATTTAATTTGAGTCGAATTTGGGAGAATGTAACATTGACCATATGCAAATTAAGAGACTGGCGTTTAGGTCTGTGACATCATTTTTGTCAAAATTATTTGTGCTGAAAAATGACGAACATTTGCACTTTTTTTTTCCATTACTGTTATAACTAGAGCGGTTACTGCACAATAGCTGAACCATGTGGCTTTGGCAGGATATTGTGGTATACACACGTTTCAGACTCAGGGATTGTTTTCCACGAGTTATACTCCCCAAGGGGAGGGATCTATTTCCCCGAGTTGTAGCCCAATTGAAGCAACTTTAAATTTTACTTGACCTTTGACCTCAGATGACCTTTACGGTTTCATACTCCCCAAGTGTCAGGGATCATTTTGATCATTTTCTGCAAGTTACAGCACAATCAGAGCAACTTTTATGTTGACCTGACTTTTGACCACAGATGACCTTTGCGGTTCCATACTCCCCAAGTGTCAGGGATCCTGTTCCCTGAGTTACGGCCCAATTAGAGCAACTTTAGATGTGGCCTGACCTTTGACCAATTTTTTGTCACATAAGCGAGTGGTGGTAGTAGAACCCATTGGGAACACTTCAGGCCATTTAGAATGTGAATCTGCCATGATTAATATGCACTCTCTCCATTGGTTGTGTCGGCCATTTCCAAAGCTGCAATGGAGCCCCTGGGGGCTGCTTCTTAACATTGACACAAATTGGGCAGTTTCTGATACTGCTCTTAATGTCTTGATCAAGCTCTTTATTCTACAAATACCTTGATGTCCATCGTGGAGTTCATTAAGAAGTCACTGTTTCAGCGTTTGGGGAATTACTACTCTTCGTCCCCACAAAATACAGTTGTCTTCCACTGACAGTTCCAATTTGTGGCGGTGATAATATGGCTCAAGCAATTTGCTACATTTGCTAGACAGTGTGCATGTAGGGTAAAGTCTAATACTTTAGACAGAATAGGGTCCTGTTTCATTGCTTGTGCAATCTCACGACTTGTGACGGGTAACTCCTCAACATGTGACACAGCATAAATGACTTCTTCGATATGGTGGGTGAAGTCTGCAGTACTAGGCACTGGTAATCTAGACTGTAGCGCATCCGCGTTTGCATGATTGTGTGTGTTGCGATATTCAATCTCATATTGATGAGCAGATAAATATTATGGCCCAACGCTGCAAACACGCTGCGGCAAGTGGAGAAATGCCATTTTTGGGTCCCAAAATTGTCACTAACGATTTGTAATCAGCAATCAATGTAAATATTCTACCGTATATGTATGAGTGAAACTTTCGGACACCAAAAATCAACCCTAAGGCCTCTTTTTCAAGTAGGGAGTAATTTTACTCAGGGCATTCTTCTCCATTTGGCATCATGTGAGACAGAACCACTCCCACTCCATAAGGAGATGCGTCTGCTGCTAAGCGCAATGGCTTATTTACATCATAATGGGCTAGTACTTTGGCAGATGCCAGTGTGGCTTTTGCTTGTTCAAACGCTGCCTTGCATTCGGCACTACAGTTCCATATTACAGAAGCCTTGAGCAGCTTGTTCAATGGTTTTGACATTGTGGATAAGTTTGATAAAAGTCTGGAATACATGTAGTACTGAAGCATACCCAAGAAACTTCTCAACTCGGATACTTGGGTTCTTGGGCATTGATAATTGCAGTGACATTGTTGGGTGTTGGATGGAGACCCTTTGCGTCAATAAGGTGCCCTAAGTATTGGACTTGGGGTTGGACAAACTCACACTTCGAAACTTTCAACCGTGACCCATGTGTCTCCAACCGGTCCAACACCAGGTCCAGTTGAAGCAAATGCTCTACCTCCGTACTTCCTGTGATCAAAATGTCATCCAAATAGCACAAAACCCCATCTATTCCCTGTAATACATGCTCCATGGCTGCCTGGAATATGGATGGCGTGCTTGCTATACGATAAGGCAATCTGGTATACTGAAATAAACCCATGTGTGTGCTTATTGTTACATATTGATATTGATCCAATTTTCGTCCAATATCATTTGTTGGTACGCTTGAGAAAGATCTAACTTAGTAAACAAATACCGAGGGCTGGAAAGTGGGTATTTCTCAACATACAAAGCCTCATTTAATCTGACCTTGAAATCCCCCCAGATTCATATTAAACCGTCACCCTTCACTACAGTAACCACTGGTGATGCCCACTCACTGTGTGTTACTGGTACTATATTATAATACCTTCTTTTGTAATAGCTCATACTGTTAACTTTCTCCTTTAAAGAATATGGTACAGGGTGAGCTTTCCTAAAGGGTACTAAGTTCTCTTAACATACAGGGATGCCTTGATGTGTTTCATAGTGCCAAGACCTGTTTTGAATATAGGCCCATGTTTGGACAACACAGTGTGATCTTGAATTAAGTACTTTTATGTATAATACATTTTACCAATCAACTTCCAGAAGCATTTCAAAAGTATTTTGTAAGGCCAAAAAAAAAAAAAAAAGGTTAGTCTCAAAGCTCAAGCATGCGTTTGTAAAATCCCACGATTTGACAAAAAACAAATGCGGAAATTTTTTATTTCAAATTTTTTTTTTTTTTCTAGAAAAAATTGGCGAAAATCAGACTTTTTTCTCAAAATACTAAAAAAAAAATACTAAAAAAAAAAAATCGCATTTCGCATTTGTTTTTAAATTTCTTGTGAGCTTTGAGACAAACCTTTTTTTTTTTTTGGCCTAAGGCAGAGTACTCTGCACAAGTACCACACGAGAAACAATGAAGATTACCAGGTTCCTAAATCTAAAACGAATTTCGCTCATAAAACCTTAAAAACAGCGGGCCCAATTAAGTGGAATTCACTTGAGAAACATATAAAGACTACAAAGATGATCAAGCATTTCAAAACCAAAGTGAAAGATAATATTATTTTTAATTACATTTAGTATTTTATCTAATTTCCTTGTACGGCTATAAGTAATTTAATTGTGTATCGTATTATCTGTAATAGTTAATGTAGTATTGAATTTATCTCGGTAATTTCTTGCATATTCTTGATCACAAAACAGGCTCTTCTGGTTTTTGTTAGGTTAAATGGGGGGGGGTGTGTTTTTGACATTTTTCGGTATTATTTTGTTGTTGTTGTTATTTTGAAACTTTTTTGTTAGGACAGGGGCCATCCGGCCTTCCGAGAACCTCCTCATTCAATGCATGTGTTTAATTGTTGTGCTGTTATATTTTATATTTGAATGAAATAAAGATGAATGAATGAATGAATGAATGTGTCCAATTCTGAAACATGCATAATATTTGCCACAAAACAAATTTCCCAATTCAGTCTTATGAATTGTAACCAATTTCTACTCAACAATGCAGGTTCAACTTTGGCCACAACTATAAGCAAAACATATTTTTGCTCCTCATAGCACACTTCAACCATTGCCTCTCCCAAAAGGGGCAGTGGTAGCCAGAATATTTTTTGATACCATCTTGTGGCGGTGTCAATATGACATGTCCAAATTTGTCACGGAACAGGGTTTCTGGAATGATGGTTTTAGCAGAATCGGTATCCACTTCCATCTGAACTGGTGTGCCAGCAATATCCATCATAACAACAATAGGCTTTGTTGATTTCTTTATCGACTTGGCCAACATCAACATGGTACAACCCTAATGTGTCAAAATCCTGCATCATGTTACTTGCGCCTTGACATGGACATTCGGAATGCACTTCTTGACTAGCATTTCCAGCTACATTACCATAATTACTGACATTCTGACAACTATTTACATTTGACTCATGACTATGTGATTGCGATTCATCAACATAATGTGTATGACCTGATTGACCTTTATTCTTCTGGCGGCATACCTTAGCCAAATGCCTGCTGTTTACAAAAAATACACTTGTACTGGTTATGTCTGCAGTCTGCGGCAGCATGACCTTGTTTTCCACATCTGTAGCATACAGAAGGATTGTTACTTTGACTATTTGGTTTATGATTACTACTAGCACCATTATTAGCTTAATTAATTAATCGCAAAATCGGTGATTAGTTGTTTGGTTATCAAAAACTTCCTTCACCCAATGGAATTTGGGGAGCTGCACAGATAATGGGTGGATGTTACAATCTAAATGCGGATAGGTGTGCGCTGTTCGGCAGCAACCTAGTTGATGCGATCTGATTGTGATGATTCACCATTGCAGCGAAATTACAGCGCTTTGAGTCCTCTAAGATCTGGAGAAAGGCGCTTTATAAATCCAAAATTTATTATTTATTTAAAATTTAATTATAATTTTGGTATTTACTTCTACTACCACCTACATAGTTAGTCACACTTGTACTTACTACTGCTGGTATTAAACTGCTGCACACCATGTTTAGCAGTTTTCCGCTGCATGCACCATGTCTAGGGCCATTTGAAAAGTCATATCTTTTACTGTAAGTAATTTACGCTGAGTATGAATATCACAGAGACCACACACCAAACGATCCCTCAGTGCTTCGTTTTTAAAGAAATTACCAAATTCACACTTGTAGCTTAATCTTTTGAAGTTCAGCAGCAAAGTCTCACACTTTCACCACCTTTCTGGTCACGTTGCCAGAACTCAAATCTCTCAGCTATTATTGCTGGTTTTGGGTTAAAGTGTTTCACTAAGACCTGCTTTAATTGTGCATATACGTTTTGTCCTCTATCTTATCTGGCGCTACCTGTGTTTTCAGCAACTTGAAAGTCTCATGATCGATGTGCGTGATCAGATGTGACTACTTGTTGTCTGTAATACAGTTTGCTGCAAAATAGTGTTCCAACCTTTCCGTGTAAGTTTCAAAATCCCCCGCAGTTATGTTGAAAATCGGGTTATCCCCAAGTGCATGTTGGGCAGCCCTCTCGTCGCCAGTGTTATAGCCTTTAGTCGGGCCTCAACTATTCCAGTCTGATTTAGTCATCCACGATGGCGACTTTGGCGAATGAAAGATCGGCATGTAACTGATGGCTGTTTTTGCTGTTAAAATGCCCTCTCAAATCAGTGTTATTGTACAAATTATTAATGATTGAAGTAAAGTATGCCATAATTCGCCATTTTGGGGGTGTAGTTGCTTTAAGGGGGTACTACACCATTTAATACATTTGTGAATATTTTTCATTTTTCTCAAAAAATAATAACACACTGGTAACAAAAGTTATGTATATTATAGGGGCAAGGAATCCAGTTCCTACACTGGAATTTCAGTGACTCAAGACATGAGGTACATTATTTATAATAAGAAAAGAGGTACATTCTAGCGGAATACCAATGTTATGTGCCTAACCTGATGAATAGCAAACTGTGCTTCTTGTTTGTGCTGTTCCAAAAACTTATATCTAATGACACTTGATGCATTTTGTTTGATTACTTATGAATACTTGTAGAGTGGAACAGCTATCCTTAAATAAGATATAACTCCTTTCGGATAATTCTCACCTGCATTTTGTAGTCTGATAGTAAACTGACAGGTAGCAAATTTATTTGCAGCATCTTCCCACCGGTATGTCACATGAGTGTTTTGATTGAATATGAATGTGTCCCCTGGTTGATGAGTTCGAGCTATACGTGTGACACCTCCATTAGTTGATGTTGCTGTTGGTTCTATCCAGGTTGCTGGGCCATCACCAGTTGCGTCAATTGGTATGTAACCGACACCAACAGGGCAGTTGCTCAATGTAAAAGCTGGAATGTATATGTAGAGAATGATGAACACAGATTATTAAAAGTGATGTAAGATTGATAATTATTTATGTGCTGTATTCGACCTAATTAGCTCCCCTCTCCAAATAAAATTACCATCCAAACCTTTCAGCTTAGGATGATTTTGACTTCAGATATACTGTAGTTTTAATATTTACATGTATGTGTGTAAATTAACAGTTTTGACTTTCATTTCATTGTGCCCAAAAGTGACTGACTTAAGCATGTGTAGTGCTAATTACACTAGCTTTCAGAGAAGCATGGACCACTCTTGTCCGTGGTGCACATACAGTGAGTAAACATGGGAGTGGGTCCTGATTTGCTAATTCAATCATCCCACAATCATAACATACAAGTTATCTGGAAAAATAAAAAAATCATAAAAAAGCCTGATTTTCGCCCAAATTTCATGTTTTTGGTGAAGTTGGTCAAAATAAAAAAACAATAAAAAAACAGTTCCTAGATATTTTTAACTAGTTTTTAAAAATGAATAAAAAAACAATTTTTTAAAATAATTTTGGCCCCTAAATGAGCATTTTGGCCTCAAAGATGAATTTATCAAGTCTTTGCCATTCTAAATATGTATACTTTTATATACTTTAGACCAACAATTTAGCAGTTATGAGTCCCGAAAGATTCCATAATTTCAGGGTTAAGACTACCCTTAAGCATCCCTTCACTTCAATTACAGGTACATACAAGTATTCTTATCATTTTTACAGGCTCATCCATCTGTGTGCTGGAAATCCCTTGGAAAATTGATTCATGGTTCTTGCATTTTTCATGTTGCAGGAAACAAACAGACATACTACACTACTTTTGATCACTTTAAAATAATTTTTCTCGATAAACAAATTTTGCTTGATTGTATCACATACTGGTATGCGAATATAAGAGAAAAATGTGAGAGAAAAAGTAAAGATTATATAGTTCTATTAAATTTAGTTCTCTCGTTGTTTAAATTGAGGCCACTTACCTGAATCTGCATTCAGAGCTGCAAAAGACATTTAGAAAGGTAAAAAACCAAAACATTAATCTTCATGAATCACAAACAAAATCTGAAACACTAAATTACAAGGGGAGGGGTGATGGCATTCAATAAGTCTGTAGAACAGGATACTTGAACAAATTCTTTCTATCTCACTAGTTATTGAACATGATCCCTGCATGTACCTTAATGCACCCATCTCAATTTTCAACAAAATGGAAATCTTGAACTCGAAGGACCATTTCGCTGCTGTTGAATATCAAGGACTTCATTACCGTTCACAGCAACTGTACATTGATAAATTTGATTTGAGTTTTCACCTTCATCGGGAATCAATTCCATGATAACCTGGTGTTTACTTCTACATGTAGTAGTGCCTGTGAATTCAAGGAGTTATAGGCTGCAGGGTGTCCTACCCATATACAGTAATAGCAAATATCAATTATTTTCTCAATACTGTTGTGAAGGAACAATCTTTCAAATGAGATCAAATTCATTAACCTGCGACAAAGTAAGACGAAGGTTCTTTGATTGGCGAATGGGACTGGTTTAGTTAGTCAGTTCCTGGTAATATAATGACAGGATAGGGTTATATATGAGGTAATGTAGCCAAAATAAGTGGCTAAAACAAACAAAAAGTGAGAAAATTGGCAATCATGATTAAAAATCTGATTTTTTTTATTTGTTTTAAAAAAAATCAGCAACCCGTTACGCATTACGTTATATATTTAAAAAAATTGCTCTCTCAATAATTATTATTATACACATCAGTTGTTAGTTTGCCTGAGCTTCAGGATAAAGTCAAACAAAACAAAATACCCACATTTTTATTGTTCTAAAAGTTTCACTGTTTTGTAAAATAATTACGAAGCAAGCCATCCTTTGCCCTGAGCATTTTTTGACCCATAGGGTTTAAATGTTTAAAATCATCATATCTCCCTCCATTCAAAATCCTACCATTGGCAATAATGCATGAGGTGACAGGAACTGGAACAGATAAAAGTGTTGTATTTTTCTGAAATAAGGGTTGTTCATTTCGGCTAGGTTTTACAATAAGCTTGGTATGCTACCCAAAAGCTGCGCTTTATTCAGTGAGTATAACATGAGTGATGACCTGATTCTAAAGTTGCGCCTTCTTTTTAAATTATTGATTGTTCAATTTCAAACACCGATTTCAAATGTCACCAAAATATTTCCATACAATTCTTGAAAAATAAATCTTATATTTCATGTAAGAATTTGAGGAAGTGTATTACTTACTTGCACTGGATTCTTCTGATGTGTAGAAGAAAAGTCAAAACAAAACAAAATACATGAGTTATTACATTTTTCATAACATTGCTAAATTATTTGGGGACAGTCAGAGCTTCTGGAAACACAATCATGGAATTGACTAGATTTAAAACTGAGTTCATTTCACATTGCTATGAGAGCGCAAGACTATCGCAAGTGCAAAGATAAATCACAATTTTACGTTATTATTTTAAAATGCAATTTGTCATTCTTTATTTTACTACAAAATTAAGAACATTTATAATGAACATTAATAATCATTATAATAAATGTAATATTATAACACTGCACTTTGAAGTAAATGGTGCAAAACATGAATCACAAATATATAGGCCTAATATATCCAAGTATCTCACACTATAATGATACAATAATAATTTACAGACATGTCAAAATACATTTTAGCTGCATCTTTTTTCCCCTTACCAAATATATAGAGACTGAGAAGCAGGAGCAGTATTGATGTCCAGTTGGTCATGATGACCATTTGTATCTTCTCTCTCTCTATCTCCCTCTAGTTAACCTCCTGAAATATACAAAATCATGTGACAAACAAAACACTTAAACATAATAACAAAGGCTTAGTTGCTGGTCATTTGGCAATTAGTGTAAAGAACAGACTGATACATGGCATATCTCAATTAATTAAATTCGAAACCACTCATCTTGCATTTAATAATGATTCAAAACTTAACTTATAATAATGTAAAGGTTCCAATAACAAAATGTAATACATACATGTAGATCTACTAACAACATATGAATACTTTTGGTTGATAATTTTGGAGTCATATGACCACAAAACAATGCCTTACGGCTCTTTAAGGGTTGTGGAACTTTTCAAGTAGGGTCAGTTGGTTGGTAGTGTTTTTTTCTGGCAAATGACTCCAAAAATCAATGTTTCTCTGTTTGTTTATTTTTCATTCAAACCAGAATTTACTTTTTGCCCAAAACTGCTCATTTAAAAATGATACAGCAATTTCTCGTCAAATTCAGTCTACTTTTGGGGGAAGTTTTGGCCAAAAAATGGTAAATTTTACATGCAAGGAACTTTTGATCTGAGACAACAAAGACAAAAAAAACCTTGTTCTACAGGTGGACAGACTTTCATCATTTTTTTGTTTTTTTGAAAAATCTGATAAAAATCTAAAAAACCTCTGTGAACATATTTGGAAAGGTTTCTTAATTAAAACAAAAATATATCATCCGAAATCAATCACTGCACCATGTATGCTTGCCAAAAAAATCCCTATAATGCCAAATCTGGGTCGGACAGGCCTGTAGAACAGGTTTTTGTTTGTAGCTCATTGCAGTTACATCCAAATAATTATAGCATAATATCATATTAAAAATCATATTTAATGGACAAATTAGGTCTTCAATTTCTGCTGGAAACATTGCAAGGTTAACATGGATAAATTCAATATGTTTTAAAAATGTGATTTACATAAACATGTTTCATAAACTTCCTTAAAACCAGGTACTACCAGACAAATGTAGCTAATCAAATAAATCTATTGCTTTGTAACGGGGCAACAGGAACAAAGACCAACAAAATTGCTCAGTCAAGCTTATTTTATTTCCTTGTTTCCTTATTTGGAAACTAATATGAACTTTGAACTTTTGTTATATTATTTTCATAACAATTACATTTTTGTGCTATATATTAATGGCTAGATTCAATCTTCAATAATAGGTTGGACAGTAGTTTTGTTGGTGATATTTATTAGGTATTTTGTACAATATAATTATATTTTCTTATAAACAGGAAAAATGCAAAAAGACATATCTTTTGAAGGGGAGTAAAACGATTTGTTCCGCCTTTCCATATCCTATTTATTTTGTTTTTATGTTCATAACATTTCAACTACTTGTTTACTTATCAGCTAAGTGTTGTTATCTGTTAAAATATTTATTACATGAGCACGGCATGGCACCATGTATGCTTGCCAATTTATATAGTTTCAAAGAATCACAAAAACAAATCAATTTTTGTGCTTTTTTTTCAAGTTTCGCAAACTTGATTGGTCTCATTTTTATAGAACTGTCCATGCATGGTGTACGTACTTGCCTTTAAAAAAATGTCTTTTATATTATGTATTTTATGCCCTTTTATGGCATTGTATTAATTATTTCTTGATATATCTACAGTGTTGTTTTCATTTTAAATCTGTAAAGCGCCTTGAGGACGTTATGTGATATAAGGCACTACATAAATTGTAATGTTAAAAATTGTTACTAATTATTACCACTACCAAAGCCATTTCATATGATCATTAGAATAATTATTTTGTATTCTATTTAAGGGTTCTGGTAATAACGTTTCCACAAAAAAAAACCTGCAAATGTTGTTACCAGAGCCCATAATTCATTATATTTTTATATTTTCAGGATTGGTTTTAAATTGGCACCAAAAAACATAGTTCCTAAAAATAACAAAACCAGCTTTTTATATTTCAATGGATATGGCACCTGACAGGGAAGAACCAGCGAATAATGTACCTGTTAATGACTGATGTGCTGAAATAGTTGGATATGTGGTCAAGTATTGATGATGTGCAGATTTAGACTTTCCTGTCGTCCTATGTTACTTCCTGGTTCCCGACCTGTAAATAAAATGAAAACATGTATACACCTTGAGATTATTCATTAAAATGTAAATAATTGCTACCAATTGTTGGTTGTTCATTTGTATGGCTATGCATGTAGGCTACACATTGGTACAGTAAGTATAAGCACAGTACAGAGTACAAGTATATGACTCACATAATATTTGGGTGGGGAATACAGGTGAACTGTTTGGTCTCATTACCGGTAACTGTGTAAACTGTCATTTATATTCAACACTTTTTTTTAGTTTTGAAGGGAAAATGGTGTGCAACACAGGCCCGTACGCAGGGGGGGTGCGGGGGGTGCGACCGCACCTCCCCAAATTTGCAAAAGTATACAAAAAGTCCCAAAATTGCAGAATTTGCGAGCGTATCGAGCAAAAAATCAGGTTTTAACGCTTTTTGGTCAAAAAAGTCCAAATTTGGGGAAGAAAGTCCACTTTTCACAAAATCGCACCCCCTCCTGGGAAAAAAGTCCACTTTTTCAAAATCAGCACCCCCCAAAAAAAAATCCTGCGTACGGGCCTGGTGCAACATATAAATTAGTTTTATTTCTTGCTTCATTGAATTCCCGGGATTGAATCACTGAAATGCTGGGAAGATGTGTGTTCAGGTTGATATTTAAGGGTAAAACAAATTAATCTTTTGGTCTCAAAACTCCCTGTGTACATGTATATTATATTCTTAGTCAGTGGGAGTGGTCTATTCCATAGACACATAATAAGATTGGACAATCGCATGATTTTGGGTGTCGTCTATCAGGCTGTAGACGACCCCCACGTCATCATGAGTGTTGATAACAAGTAACACGCTCATAGAGGTGCGCGTATGTATCGCGTTGACGCAATGCGGAATACTCGCACACGCTAGCAGTACGCGCAACAAAAGATGTGAAGTTGTAAAAAAGTTTCGTTCATTTTAGAAAAAGGGGAGTTTTTATGACAGTGACTTAATTTTTGCTTTAATAAATAGTTTACAATTATTAAAATAATATTTAACTGACTTAGAATGAGAATAAATGATAGGAATTTTTATTTTGGCTATCCTCTACCTATGATAGATGACAGGCAGGTCCAATATTTTTATCGTAGTTGATACCGGCTGCGCCGGCATCTACGACTCAAAATATTGGACCTGCACCTGTCGTCTATCACACGGTAGAGGATAGTCAAAATAAAAATTCCTATCGTTTATTCTCTAATTCTGAAGGCCAAAAAAGGGTTTGTATTAGGTAACTGCACACATTTGAAATTTGAAGGGTTTTTGTTTTGCATTTTTTTCCATGTTTAATTTAATCTTTTTTGTGTTACATTATTGAAATTATTAAAAATTTGGTTCCACTTTGCAGTAAAAAACAAAAACAAAACAAAAACAAAACAAAAAACAAAACAAACAATAAACAAACAAAAAAACCTGGTGCAAAAATACAATTTCAAAACAAAGGGGTTAGCATATAGACATTTTAATATAAAATAAAAAATAAAAAAGAAGCATATCTCATAGAAATTTTTCCAATGTTGAAAAACCTGCAATACCAGGAAGTTACACTTTAAAAAAAGACAGCATACCACCACAAATTTTTAACACCAGAAGACCTTGAGACAAACAATTATTATGCTTTTATTTTTATTCACTGAACACAACAATCCGGGACTATTTGAGTTTGAATGGCAACTAAAAAGGCTAAATAAATGCTTTGAAATTATACAAAATCTACAAACAGGTATATTGTAAGCAGCAAATACATAGTGCAAAATTTACGTACTATTGTATTGAATGTCACACATTTCTTTTCCTCCCTTTGTAGTGCTTGGTGAAATAGATATATTCAGGGTTCCTGCACCTTGAAGCCTTTAAAATTCAAGGACTTTTCAAGGACTTTCAAGGTCAAAAAGCATGATTTTCAAGGACTTGCCACAACACAAAAAGTTGATGCTCTCCATGCGGCACATATTACTATTATCGAAAGTAACAGCTCCTCTCCACCCACCCCCCCCCCAAATTGTGTCAAAATTATACTTAAAGGTAAAATTCCCATTTTCAAGGACTTTCAAGGACCTTGTGCACATTTCCAGGACTTGAAAAGGCCTTGAAAAGGGTGTTTTCAAATTCCAGGACTTTCAAGGACCACAAGAACCTGGTATATTTTTTTAAATAAATTTCTTTCTCAATATGCCTGGCTTTGACATAATGCTAAATTGCAATTTGAAGTCTGTCTGCCATGAAACTGAACATTACTTGCTAAAATGTAAAGGGGAAAAATACATGGACTCCAGGAAGCTCCTTTCAGGGTAACTTCAGAATTTTTTCTTCCCAAATAAAGAAAAACATAAGAAATAATGTGAAAAGTGTATGGAGCACCATGTTACATCGGGAAATTTGGTATCTTCCTGGTGAACTAGTTCTAGGCCTGCTATGCAAATTTGCCACACAGACGTGAAACAAGAAAGATGTTATCATATTGTGAAATGTTATCAGCTAGGAAATAATACCTAGAATTTCCCTCGCCACTCACAGGTGACATCACACACAAGACCATTGTGTTGAACTTGAAATCCGCAGTGATTTCCTGTTCACATTTGTATAGTGACATCACAAGGTTTCAGAGAAAACAAGAACATATCACTAAAATATAACATGTCAAAAAATATAAATAAATAAAAAATAAATAAATAATACTGTACAATAATACTGATAAATATAATTAATTTTGTTTGGCCTAAAAAGTTAATAATAATATTAATAATAACAATATAATCAAGCAGTGCTGTCATAGGCACAAGGCATTAGCCAGAGGGGTGTCTTTAGGGTGTCCAAAATGGCCAAAAATACCTTTAATATTTATTATACAAAATCAGGGTGTCCACTTCCTATTCACTCCATTATCAAAATCAGAACTTTAGGGTGTCTAAATTGAAAACAGGGTGTCCATATGATACCTGGACACCCCTCTGGTTAATGCCTTGCATAGGCATAGGTCCAGGGGGGGGGGGTACCCCCCTATATTTTAATACAATTATCCCCCTCAATGTTGAGTGTTGACACCTGTGGGTTTCTGACCAAATTAACCTCATATTTGGCCATTTTAGCCTAAAAAGTGCTTATTTTTGCATGCTTCATGCGGATTTAGTCCACTTTTGCACCATATTTCTTTCACCAGTTTAGCTTCAATATGCCATAATTTTTCGCATGCAGCTGTACCATAAACTTATTCAATCCGCTAAAATTCTACATGGCTCTAAAAAGAGACAAATGTGATGTGTCATGTCAAAAAGAGACACTTTTGGGCAGGTTATTAATTTTGAGGTTTTACATATCAAAAATATAGAGATATTTCGCTCCACAACACCATTTTCCCCAATGAAATCGGACATTCCTAAGCGAAGATATTGAGTTTGTAAGTATATGGTATTATAAAATTGGAAATTGAGGTATCGGCCTTTAAAAATATTATAGACAATGTTGAGAGTAGGAATTACCTTGAAATAAGTTTCAAAAAATACAAGATGCCAGTTATATTTTGGGCTGAAACTATCAATAATAATAATAATAATAATAATAATAATAATGACGATTTAATATAGCGCCGGTATCCGCCTTTCGACGCTCAATGGCGCTTGACACAACAAGTTCAAAAGATCTGAGAAAATATATATCAACATGGTGACACAGTTCATTGGAAAAAGAGACAAATACTAAAAGAGAAACTCTTTGAATGCCGGATGGTATCGATGGGTCTAAAGAAAAAATTTGAAAGTTGCGATATTGTCACATGTTCTTAGGGCTACAGGCAGTGTGTTCCATAGTTTAGGTGCACCAACTCGAAGGATCTATCTCCCCAAAGGGTTCTTGTACGAAGCTCCAGCAGGCGTCCACTGTCCGTTGATCTCAACCCAGCTTTATCCGGAGTGAAAGCATCAACTAGATCACTCAAGTAGAGGGGTGCCTGACCATGCATGCATTTGAACAAGATCAAACAAACTTTGAAAGACACTCGTTGTTTAACAGGTAACCAATGTACATGTAAGTCCGCTAACACAGGTGTGATGTGGTCAGACTTTTTGGTGTAAGTTATGATGCGTGCAGCCATGTTTTGTAGTCTCTGGAGCCTATTAAGTTGCTTATCTGGCAGACCATTTAGGAGAGCATTATTTCCATCAATTCTTGATGTCACAAAAGCATCAGACAATATTTTAAACATTAATAACATCACAAATTTGCAACAAACCCAAATTGTGAAAAAATCGCCCCGGGCAGATGTTTGGTTATTTCTCCATTTACGATCCTGCCCAAAAGTGTCTCCTTTTGACATGACACGTCACAAATGTATACAACTTGTACAACATGTAATTGTAAGTTTACAGGAGATATTGGTGAAAAAGGGTAAATTTTTGGCCAAAATCACCAAAAGTGTGCATTTTAGGCCTATTTATGCATTCCAAGAGGTCAAAAGCCATAGGTCACAGAAAAATGTTGTAATTACTTTTTTGATCCAAACATGCATCTTTTTAAATAGATACACTTTCCATGATGCATAAGTCATTAAAAAAAAATTCTCATGTAAAAATTACATTTTTAGGTCAAAACTGAACACAAATCTCCAAAAATGACATTTTTACACATGAATTAAATGCACTGAATTAATCGATCATTTTGTTTGTATTTTAAATATCCACATATATATATCATACGTTCTGTACACCAAATATGAAGTTTCTACTCCATTTAGTTTACAAGAAATAGCTGGTTAAAATGTGTCATTTTTAGGTAAAAAATAACAAAAATCTGTTGCCATGGAAACGGAATAGAATGTGCGGGTTAGAGGTTTGACAACATGGCAGAAAAGATTCTCCAGACTCTTACGAACATTTTAATATTGTAATTCAGCTTTGTGAATCATCTTTACCACGAAATCGTTAATTTAGGCACTTATGGCATTTCTACTATGTAAGTATGTACCCTAGGGTACTTTGTACAAGTGTAGAATTCAAATCTGGCATCAGAAAATGTGTAACTCTCTATACTTTAGAAGATATAAGGCCCTCAAAATGCAACTTCGTCCCTCCAGGACCAACTTCGGGGTAAACATAATTTTACTGTCCACTTTTTGGCCAGTCAGAGTCCTTTGGTCACATTACTATTATCCAATATTGAGCCTATTAGAATAATTTAAGCCAAGATATTACCCATGCAAAACCCCAATTGTACATTTTTGTACATTTTGACTTCGAAACCAATGTCAGACATTTTACCCCACCACCAACTTCAGGTATGTTGAAAATATGTCCTTGGACAACATTTATGAGAGATATTGGCTTGGTACTCTATGCCATATTAACAAATGGGTTGGCTAGTTGTGGTCATTGGTCATTCCCTCCATCAGATTTTGCTTAAAATCATTTCTAGCATACCTCTATGGGCATAATGAACACATGGAAAAAATGAATGTTCAACTCCACTCGGGTTTGGAGATATGGCTTGTCAAAATTTGACCCAGACCCCCACTTATTGCTCTAGCGAGTGGCGTTGTTGACTAAGTTTTGGGACACTCTTACAGGGTCAGAATTTCGTTTCACAGTGCGAGAATCAATCTTGATTCTTGCAGAATAAATTTGTGGGAATCATTTGATTCTTGCAAATCAACTTCTGTGTAAACTACAAACATTTGCGATCTGTTTACGAGAATCTTTGCGAGATTCGATTCTCTGATTCACACCAAAATTGTGACCCTGCTCTTATTTTGACTTTGCAAAAAGATATTATGCTGAAAAGTACCACCTAGGGTGACTTTTAGAATGCAAACCACTCAATTTTCCAAATACAAATTGGATATCATCAACAAAACAACAACATAAATTCATGACATTTACCACGATTACTGACATCGGTCGGCCATACCTGTTCCGAATGGGTATGGGAATAAATCTACTATCAGTGCTAGATCTGAGCATGTGTGAATTCAAATGAAGGTAAAACATGGTCTTCGTACCAGCTCTGGTGCTGTGTTATCCCATACCTGTTAGAACTATGTCTGTATGAAGGGAACAGGAATGGGTTCACATACCGTTGGATCAGTCCATTTTTTTTTCAAATTTCATATGAAATTTAAGTTTTGATACTAAAAGTAAATTTTGTAAATGGCGATTACACGTTTAATAGTCCTTTAATCCTTTCAAAAAATAACACTACGTCAACTTCCTGCATGTCCTGCTACTATTTTCTTCATTAAAAAAGAAATGGTATTTCTTTGCCGCCGTGTTATCTCTATGAGACATTACTTCTGCATTTGATTTTCAACAAATCTGGTAATTTTTATGCCTTCAAATGTGGTCTAAAGTTACTACGGATACCAAACATGCCAATTGATATTAGCCTGAGGTTGCTCAGAGTGACTCAAACTGATATTCTCCAATATATTGGGACGTCGATATATCTGGTATGAGAAGATGTACATGAAAATACAGGGTTTTTAGAGCCCACACTAAACGTTTTAGTCAATGTTTTCAGTGACTTCATAAATCTAGAAATCTAGAATGGCAAAATCCTCAAGTATACATTCTAAACTGCAATTCAAATACTATTTCTTTGGCACATTTCGGGGTTCGGTCTTTCATTGTCGCAAAATAACAAGAAAAACATTCCCAATATGTAACACGGAAGTGAAGAAAAGATGGTGACTTTCGGCGAAATTCAAACTCTGTACCATAGTAAATCATCCGAATGACATGGAAAATGTGTGAACATTTTTGTAATCAATCATGAAATATTAATCTCGATAATTTATGGAATCGATACATACCAAAACCAGTTGAGTACATTGTAGATATTGTAGTTATTAAGTTATTATGCTTTCTTTTCGCGTCTTATTGCCGACCAAAAGTCTGAGGGGGAGGAACCCCAGATTTTTCAATGTATCACTGCTCTAGCCTTCGTACGGAATGAAGAAACTTAGCTAAATTGATTAAACCATGTTTATTACAGTCTCATACATGGTGAGTTGTTCGAAAGATTCTAACTATATAGTATCGACAACCGATGGTCTGTGATGAGTTGTGATACTATAGATAGAATGTGGACGTATCTCGTAAATCTCGTAATAAGTCATTGTTAAAAAATGCAAGTCCCAAATTTTGTTTGTACCCGATAAAAATATTGGACCTGCCTGTCGTCTATCACAAGTAGAGGATAGTAAAAACAAAAATTACTATCGTTTATTCTCATTCTTAGTCAGTTAAATATTATTTTAATAACTGTAAACTATTTTTTTAAAGCAAAAACTAAGTCACCATCACTATAAAATGAACGAAACTTGTTTACAACTTCACATATTCTGTTGCACTTACTGCTAGCGCATGCGAGTATTCCGTACTAGACTAAGCATACAACGCGATACATACGCGCACCTCTACAAGCGTGTTACACATTATCAACACTCATGATGACAAAGACATCTTGACAAAAGATGGAAAAATCAGCATCTTTTGCATGTTTTTATATGTCTTATGATGCGCCATCTAACTTTTCACCTTAATTTATTTTCACTTCCTCCACTCATCCCAAAAATACCTGTAGCCAAATCAAATTCACTTGTAATTCCAGCCTGGTAAACCCGGCTGGTAAATCATACAAGGGAAACATACAAGTTTTTCCAGGTAGTACCTTTTGGAATAACCTTCTAAGTTCCAACTGATGTTAGATGCAACCTGCCAACTATGATACATACTTTTAAAATTAAATCTAAAATCAAGTAATAATCTTTCCTACTTCTATGCTATATAATGATGCATTTATATGATCATGTTCATATTGTTATTGTCATGATTGTATTACGTATTGCTATGTCATGTATGTTGACTTTTATGTTAAATGTTTACATTTTGTTTGTATAATTTTAATATGGGTTTCATCATGTGAGACCAGTATTACTGAACTTAGTAGCCAGAGGTACTCACACCTCCGTCACTACGATTTCCACTGTCCTTCTCCGTACGAAGGTCTGAGATGTCTACCTTAAACCTTTCCAGGGTACACATAAAAAATACCACTTTTTCTCATAAATACCACTTCTTACCATTCCTCACGTGAAGATGAGACTTAACAAAACATATTGGGTGTAGTAACCCTGAATAAATAAAGATTTACTACCGTACTGCACAAGATCCTACAATGTACCACCCAGGAAGATACCAGATTATTCCAGCTCTTCCACCACACCTAATCAGCATCACAAAACCGGAAACCAGGGCTCGAAAAAATGTTTATTTCCCGGGAATGTGATTCTGATTTTATATGATTTCCCGTGAGTTGAGGCAGGTGTGACTAAGTCTGATGATTACAAAATTGGCAAAACCAAGTACTGCACCCGAACTACACTGGTCACTGCGTGGGATCGGGGTGTATTAAATTCAGTTGCCGACTTGCCGCGGAGAACAGCTGTAGCTGAACTGTGTGTGAGAAGTGACAAGTGGAATGGTAGTAGACTCCAGCATAATTAGCAGACTCCAGCATAATTTAGGTCCTTCTTCTAAGTGTTTCAGGGGGCACAACATTTTACAGGCTTCTGCTTCTAGTTGTGTCTCCTCCATCTTGTTTTATCATGTTTTGTTATTTGTCTGTTTTTTGATGGAAATAAATTTGATTGATTGATTGATTGAATTATAAACGTGTATCCAACGTTACAATTTACAAACTATACAAATGTACCAAAGGTTGAATAAAAATACAACAAACTTACGTTTCTTTTGTCTTTCTCTTTTAATATCCTAAGAAATGGATCACGATTAAAGTGCATTGTGCAAAAATGTTTCTGATCTGATCATGAAGGAAGTAGAGATCCGATGAATGACAGATGCTCGCTAATTACGATTAGATTAATACCCTCCATAATCATCACACAGCGCCCGTCCTTCAGCCCTGGCTACCGGCGCTGAACATAGAACCACGTCACATGCAAATATTTTAGTTGGGGTTTCCTATCTTAAATGCAAGGCGCGTCGGACAGTGACGGCGCTGAATATACAGGGATTTCCCAGAATTTTAGAAACCTGAATTAGGCTCGAATTGAGTCATGCATGACATGCTGCTGTATGCTGCACGCAATATAAAAGTTCAACAAGCTATTTTGGTATGGTACTATTTAAACTGCACTGTATCCATAAATTTATAACAAATCAAATCAAGCATATTGATCATTTTAGTCAACTAACAAGTTGACTGCTTTGATCTTGGTATAGGTTTATTTGGAGCCATTTTTGTTTTATATATTACTAGAGGATTGTACGTTATTGTATAGTATGTTACAGTTAGTTCTATATCATTATACCATTATATCATTCCAGATCTTGGTCATTGTTAAAGTCCACAATAAAGAACAAGACAAGACAGGACAAGACAACAAATACTAGTAGTAGTTATTAATGACCAAGACATATTCCAGCTAGCTCAAGTCAAGACCCTGAACGCCTTCAGTATCAAAATGCCAGGCATAGCATGCCCGATCACTTCGTGTGACTACGTCACACCAGAGGACGCCACACCTGAACTCACTATTGCGCTACCCAATCTTCATGGCAAACAACACGACACGCCACCCCAACCAGGTGGTGCAAAAACTGAAAAGGTTAAACGCCCTACAGTGTCCCTCGGGGGCACATCAGAGGAATGGACATATTTCCTCTCCAGATGGAATGACTACAAAACTGCCACCAAAATAACTGGTGCAAACATTGTAATCCAGCTCCTTGAATGCTGCGATGACCCCTCCGCAAGGATTTAACACGCACAAATGGGGGCATCACACTCACTGGGAACCTGAAGAGGATGTCTTGAAAGCCATGAAAACACTCGCTGTTCGTCAAGAAAATATCATGGTTTCACGTGTCCAGCTACATGACATGCGACAAGACAGAGATGAGCCGACACGGAACTTTGCCGCCCGTCTTCGTGGCCAGGCAGGGGTGTGTAATTTCATTGTGCCCTGCCCAAATTGCAACCAGAATGTTGACTATAGTGAGCATGTACTACAGGACGCCATCTCTCGTGGCATCAGCGACGAGGAAATTCAACTGGAGCTCCTTGGGGAGCAGAAACAGAACATGACTTTAGAAGAAACTGTCAGCTACATAGAGGCAAAGAGAGCGGGAAGCGATCCGCCACCCGCCTACAAGGTAACATAGCCTCCACTGCTGCCACAAGTAGCTACCGCTCAATGAAGAAGGCAGATAACACTCATCAAAGACACATTTGCAACTATTGTGGTCGTAAAGAGTCACATGGCACACGGCGCAAGGACCGTGAGCAGTCATGCCCTGCATTTGGCCATGTGTGTGGAAAATGCAGTGTTCGGGGCCACTTTGCGCGGTTTGCGCGGTGGCGGCCGCATAAAGCGACATTCCAAAGAACCTACTAATCAAAGAAAAGGCACGACAGACACAGAAAGCGCCATATTTGACACACTTTGCAGCATTGACAATGACTCTAATGTGTTTAATGACTCTAACCTATGTAGTTTAGATGCAGGAGGTAGTCCTGTGATCAATCTTGACCATCATGTCTATAATAATCTGTGTAAAACTTGGGAACGTCGGGCATCTGATCCCCAACCCCTTATAGATGTAGCCATTCGTGCGCTCCCTTCAGACTATGATACGCTCGGCCTTCACTTGCCCGCCCCAAGTACTGCCTACTACCGCGCAATAGCTGACACTGGCTGTCAGTCATGTCTGGCAGGTACCAAACTCCTCCAGCGCATGGGTCTGCAAACCCACCATCTCACACCGGTCACTATGAAAATGAGTGCCGCTGACAACAAAGGCATACGCATCCTCGGGGCACTTGTTCTTAGAATCTCGGTACAACAAAAGATGGTACTACCCTACAAACACGCCAAATTGTCTATTTCACAGACACAAATGACAATCTGTATTTAAGTAAGCAGGCATGTATTGACCTAGGGCTGATATCAGACAGATTCCCAACAATTGGAGAAACTCAGCCGGCGTGTGCATCCGGGATAGCAAACAGCGACCAGTCAGCAACTGACCCTAAACTAAACTCATGGTCATCCCTTACTGCCCCATGCGCTTGCCCCCCAACGCCAAGCGCCCCCACCACCCCCAGTGACACCCCCATTTCCAACCACTGAGGAGAACCGTGGAAGACTTGAAAATTTTCTGCTTGACTATTATGCATCATCTACTTTTAATACATGTGAACACCAGCCATTACCAATGATGCAGGGCCCGCCCTCCGCCTCATGATTGACAACACTGCCAAGCCAGTCGCGTATCACACCCCTATCCCTGTACCCCTACACTGGAGGGAGGATGTCAAGGCTGGCCTTGACCAAGACGTTCGCCTCGGTGTCATTGAACCAGTTCCTGTCGGTGAGCCAGTGACATGGTGCCACAGGATGGTAATCTGCCCCAAAAAGAATGGTAAACCACGTCGCACTGTTGACTTTCAGCCCCTTAACAAGCACGCAACTCATGAAACCCACCACACACAGTCTCCTTTCATTCAGGCAAGATCTGTCCCTCACAGCACAAAAAAGACAGTGTTTGATGCGTGGAATGGGTATCACAGCGTACCACTGCATGAAGAGGATAGACACCTCACTACATTTATAACCCCATGGGGCCGGTACAGATACCGTATTGCACCACAAGGATACCTTGCCTCTGGTGATGGTTATACTAAATCGTTACTGACGAGATCATCACTGACATACCCAACAAAACAAAATGTGTGGATGACACACTGCTGTGGTCTTACAACATTAAAGAGTCTTTCTCCCAGGCAGTCCGCTGGCTAGATCTATGTGGTCGCAACGGTATCACCCTTAATCCAGACAAATTTGTCTTTGCCAAAGACACTGTTGAATTTGCAGGGTTTGAAATATCCCCTCATCAGTGAGACCTTGCCCCAGCCTCTTTGATGCCATTGAGAAGTTCCCTACCCAGCGCAACATTACTGACATCCGCTCCTGGCATAGCCTGGTCAACCAAGTAGCTTATGCCTTTGCCTCAGCGGAAAAGATGCTACCATTCCGCTCGCTACTTAGCCCAGGTACCCCATTTACATGGACGGAGGAACTCAATGACCTGTTTGAAGAATCAAAGCGGATCATCATAGAGGAAATCTCCAAAGGTGTCGAGATCTTTGACAAATCTCGCCCCACGTGTCTTGCCACAGATTGGAGCAAAACTGGGATTGGCTTTTGGTTGCTCCAAAAACATTGTCAATGCACAAAACCAGACCCATTCTGCTGCAAGACAGGGTGGAAAGTCACCCTGGTTGGTAGCCGTTTCACAACCCCTGCTGAGTCCCGCTACCACCCTGTAGAAGGGGAAGCTTTGGCTGTCGTGAGACGCATTAGATAAGGCACGCCATTTAGGTCCTTGGTTGCGATAACCTGATCATTGCAGTTGACCACAAGCCCCTCCTCAAGGTCCTTGGTGATAATCCACGACTTCGCAACCTGAAGGAAAAATCACTCCGCTATCGATTCCGTATAGTCCATGTTCCAGGTGTTCGCCACAGAGCAGCAGACGGAGTCTCCCGCCACCCCGTCAGCAAGTCCAAGGGCATGTACCTCCCAGATGATGTTGCTACACTGCATCACGATACAACATACCTCCCCTCACTCTGCTTGAATGCGCACTTACATATACGCCCACATCTATCACATGTTCACATGAGCCTGATGCAGTGGCGGCTATGTCCACCTCCCTTAGTGCCCTTAAGTCTATCACATGGGACGATGTGCGCCTGGCGACAACAAGTGATCAGACATTGTCCAAGCTGCTGTCAATAATTGAGGATGGTCTGCCAGGATCACGCCATGAGTTGCCTCCCGATCTCCAAGATTACTTCAGCCTGAGAGATGGTCTCTACTCTTTGGATGGCGCTGCCATGCACAACCACCGCATTATTATCCCCCATCACTCCGCCCTGAGGTTCTGAAGTCCCTCCACTCAGCTCATCAGGGCATCTCATCCATGACCTCGCGTCAAGCTTCAGTTTTTGGCCAGGCATTACGTCCGATATCCACCACATGCGCACACGATGCTCACAGTCACAGTGTAATCGTATGGCCCCATCACAGCCCAATCCACCACCTACCCCACCTGTTGCACCAGTGTACCCATTTCAGTCGATATGTGCTGACTATTTCCACCTTGCTGGCAACAATTACTTGGTCATTGTGGATCGCTACAGTAATTGGCCAATTGTGGAACGGGCAGCTGATGGATCAAACGGCCTAATCTCCAGCCTCAGGCGTACATTTGTCACATATGGAATAAGTGATGAGCTGTCCTCTGATGGTGGTCCGGAGTTCTCATCCACCGCCACCAAGACCTTTCTCAAAAATTGGGGAGTCCGCCACCGTGTATCATCTGTTGCCTACCCTCACAGCAACTGCAGAGCTGAAGTTGCAGTTAAAACGGTTAAACGCCTTCTTACTGACAACACAAACCCCAATGGAGACCTAGACACTGACTCCTTTCAACGGGCAATGTTACAATACAGAAATACACCAGACAAAGGGACTAAACTCTCCCCAGCACAGTGTCTGTTTGGTCGACCCATACGTGATTTCATTCCCATACACCCCGGTCGCTATGAACCACACCCAACATGGAGAGAGACACTGGCAGCCCGAGAAGAGGCCCCATGCGTAACAGACACATGAAAATTGCAGAACGGCTTTCCGAGCACACAAGACACCTTCCTCCCCTTGTTATTGGTGCCCACGTACTAGTCCAGAATCAAACCGGCCCTCACCCAACCAAATGGGACAAAACAGGCATTGTCATTGAGGTGCGCCAGTTTGACCAATATGTGGTTGGCGAGATGGCTCTGGCCGAGTAACCTTACGTAACAGGAAGTTCTTGCGGCGCTTATACACCTGCAGTGTCTTGCCAGCCCCATCATCTCATCTGCCCTCCTACACCACCAGTCAGTCGCACTGCAGACCCTCCTTAGCATCTGCACCCAGCGACCGAACAAGGTGACTACAGGTATGCCACCCACGGACAACACTGCCCCACCTACTCCAGACACACCCACAACCCAACCAGCACCAAACACCCCTGGACCAGCATTGTCCCTGGATCCGCCACCCTCTTCCACCCGCGACACTCAGCTTCCACAGCGTGCATTGTCACGGTTGCTACCCCACAACTCTCCGGGTCTAAAGGAAACATACACACCACCAAGCCTGCCTTCCGCAGCCCCTTCTGTCCGGCGTTCCATGCGCCTCAAGACTGTAAATACTTAGCTAAGTTGTTTCTCAGTCCTTGATATACATGTGCTCATTATCCAGGTACCTAAAATAATACACTCAAGGACTTGGGGTGCATAGAGGATTGTACGTTATTGTATAGTATGTTACAGTTAGTTATATATCATTATACCATTATATCATTCCAGATCTTGGTCATTGTTAAAGTCCACAATAAAGAACAAGACAAGACAGGACAAGACAACAAATACTAGTAGTAGTTATTAAATTACAAACTCATTCGCATGACTGAAATTTAGCTGGTATTCACGGCAGGGTTCCCATTAAGGTTTTTAAAATGTGCGTCCGCAATGACGCAAGTTTGCTGACGAGGTTGCAAAAACTTGCGTCCAGACAGATTTTTGTGCGTCCATCTGAAATTCACTATTATGACGATACACACGTACCCCGGTCTACACCTCATCAAAATGTTGATTGTTAAAAAAAAATAAAAGTGCATTTTCGCCGTGATATTCCATCTCCATTCGCTATGATAATTTTTCTCATTTCTGTGTCAGTTTTGGTCCGGAACGTGGTCAAAAACAGGTGCAAAAACATGAGCAAAGTCTGTCAATCTTGAGCAATTTTAGTTCGTACTTTCACTTCCGCATTTCTTTTTTAAAATTAATGTGGTGTTGATGCTACAAAAAACTAAAACACGCTGCTGCCACAAATAATCTGAAAAAGGGTTATCATTTGGATTTTGTCTTTAAAATTGCTTTTATTCATCGTAACAATAATACTAATAAAGGAAACCTAGATTATTTATGAGAAAATAAACTTAAAATATTAAAAATTGAATATTGTCAGGTTGTGATAGATAATTAAATAAACATTAACCGCACGTTAGAGGCACGTGCTTGCTTGTAAACAAATCAATCGGGACTTTCCCAGCTGCCATCAAACAGCGATCGTTCGGAAAGCATGCAAAAAGTGCACGATTTCCTGACGTTGCATTTACAAATATTGCAGAATTTACTTCAATTCTCAGCAGGTGGGTCAAAATTATGGGGCTTTTATTATCTTAAAAATATAAAAGAATAAAATTTCTTATTTTTATCATCAATTAATGATAAAATTTGAAGTTTTGTCTGCGTCCACATGCATGTGACATGGACGCAAAATACTTGATTAGCCATGTGAACTTGCGTCCAAATTTGTAAAATACGCGTCTGGACGCAATGACGCACACTAACGGGAAGCCTGATTCACGGTTTTCAATCTCAGCATTATTGCAATACATCAATCCACGAAAGGACGGGCACCAAAGTTTTGCATCGGGAACAATAAATATTATAATGTAAGCTACTATAAAGGAATGACTCAAATCCCATTCCGCACGGCAGCTTAAGCGCTACGTGATGGTTCGATGAGTAGAATACCTTTCAATCCTGCATATCTTAATACTAATTATGGCATGTCCATCCGTCCCTCTGTCCGCGCGCTATCGCGTGCGCATGGCTCTCTAACGTGTGCTCGCGGTGCGTATTGCGTGCGCGCGGTGCGATATCGCGTAGTGCGCGGCGTACCGACTGGCGCTGTGTGAGCATCGGAAAGCATTACAGTGTGGTTAATCCTGCAGAGTGCAGAGAGGCCTATTAGTAGCAGAACATGACTATTTCCGGGGTGCAATATTTTTTTCCGTAGTTAAACCCTAACCTTTAAAACACATAACCCGTTATATCAGCCTAATTGCATTCACATTCCCGATTGATTTTATTACTTTATCATGTTTTGTAACAGCCTACATCCAGATACTAATTTCGAGGTATCGGGGGCATCATCAGGACAGGGCTTGGAAGAGGCGAACGATGGGTTTCCAGATTACAGCCAAGTAAGCATCACAGCTACAAAACTACTAAGTTGATTATTGTGTCAAATTGGGTCTTGATCATTGAGAGACGTATATCATAGTAGTTTAAAAGGTCAGGGCAAGTAGGCCTATTATGGGTAACGGGTGTTGGGTAATTAGAGATAGTCACAAGAACCACCCAACCCGAGAACCGCGAAATCTAGTACTTACTATTTATAGATGAAAACATGTGCTAGTGCTGGCTGACTGGCTTCCTGTGTACACGATCGACGGCCGGCGCGCACGCCGATGTGTGATGATTATGTTGGGACTTTACCGTATACAGAGAATGAGAATTTACGTTTTAACACCATATAGTAGGCCTAATTAATTCTTTTACGGCAATAATATTGCATTTCGTCAGTAGCGGGAGAGGGGTCAACGCACTTAGCACGTGCTAAAGTTTGAAGCGCGGAGGTCAACACACTAATAGCTAGTGATGGTTAGGCCTATAGAATATGTAATTGGTTTAATATTAAAAAGTATACTGTATCCACTTATCCCAAGAATGAATCGATACGCAAGAATCAAACATGTTTAAAATGTCACTACTTCCCGTGTCGATTATTGAATGACCGACATTATAATAAAAAGAAAGATCGATTGGATTATTTGTATAGCAGTGATCGTGCACGACACGGCCGATTTAATAGTGCATGCTGATAATTTTAAAGACATCAACATGCAGACGATAAGGATTTAAACAAAATAAAGTAAATAAAAAAAAGTAGACTTTCATTTATAGATGCACGAAATTGGTTTTAATATAATATTGGTTTACTTAAAACAAATAATTACCTCACTCCCCAGTTTGCTTTGTAGCGCCACAATCGTGAAAATAGCGCATTACAGAAGAGTATGCATGTCAAAATCGGCCGTTAGGTAAGCGGCTTATATGGCGGTGAAAGCGGCTTATACGCCGCCGTTTGAATCTTATTTTAGCATTTTTTCGGACCTGCGGCTTATACTCCGTGCGGCCAATATTCCGGAAATTACGGTAAATATTTACTACAATAACGTAACTATTTTGATAAAGTTTATACTTTTTATTGAGATAGATTACTGGTACAACAAAAATGTTTAAAGTGAAAGCATGGGTAATATAATTTGTAAGTTCTGCCTGTTCAATGACTATCGTTTTTCCCAATTTTTTGGGTAAGCTTTTTTTTCTTTTTTTCTTGGCTGCAGCTCTGATTTCCCGCGAGCCATGGATATTTCCCGGGAATGAGATTCCCCAATTCCCCACTTTTTCGAGCCCTGCCGGAAACCTTCAAAACTGCAGTAACCTTGAAGCAACCAAGACTAAGCAAGAATTTCAAAAACCACAGCGCAGATCACACATCCTGGCCGTTTGTCTCCATTCTGGAGTGTTGGACAGTACCAAACTCAAGACTCGCATCCTTCTCTACAAGAACTCCTACTTCCCCCGGACAGTCATCTGGTGGAACGCCCTCCCAGTGGAATTGGAAGTGATAGCCTCACCTACCTTTGAGGCTTTCAAGGGAGCTGTTACATCTGGGCCGTAATTGGTGGTCCATGTTTTTACTTGCACTCTGTAAATACGCACCAACGCAGCAGGGTCTTAGCTAGAAATTGAGGGTTGCCCGTCATTTGAATAAAATTGCCTGTCCTAATTTGACCTTTAAAAACATATACATTGGTTTTTTTTTTGTACCAGACATCTATACATTTGTAGCCCATTGGGGGTTCAAAGATTTCAAATATGTACTGATATGACCTTGTTCTACAAAGTGGGTCTACTAAAAAGGTCAATTAGCTTCTCAAAACATACAATTTATAATAGCATTTGTCAAAGGCATTAATTTTGCCCGTCCCAGGAGCAAACTGGCCGTCTGAAATGACGGCCAGACGGGTGGCTAGCTAAGACCCTGCCAACGCGTCTGGCACTGCACATCCATTGGCATTACATCCAGACAATTGCCAGACGCTCTCTGCCAATTACCGAAGTAGAAGTAGAAGAAGAAGAATTACTATAGTCAAATGCAGCAAACCTTTGACGAGCGCGAGTACCGTGATGTTGCAAATTTGGTGCTAACAACGCGTACGGCGCACAGTTCATTCATAAATTTCCACTCGGCAACAGCAGATCGCCTCGGCAGCCAATCAGAGACAAGTGCGTCCAACGCAGTAAATACGCGATGTATACTTACAATACTCGCTCGTCAAAGGTTTACTGCATTTGATTATATGTATTGTACATGTACATACAGTCGTAAAGCATGGTTTAATTTTTAAGCTTATCGACATGATCGAGATTGAACCAAAAAAAGTACACGAGCCCATCCCATCTCAAACATGTAATAAATATCTATACCCTACTTTCAAACCACTCACAGCATACCAGTGAAAAATAAACCTACCTTATGTGTTAAATTTTGGTCCCATTTTTGCAGTGAGAAGTATTTCGGTGTAAATTTTTGATGATTAATTTTGGTCCTCTTTGATCGGTGTATCGAGCCGGTGGTTGTTGTACCCGGAAGTAAGAAAATGCCGACTTTTCATTTCCTTCTGGGGGCGCTATTTTGTAAAAATTACCGATAGGTGGAACTCAATAGAAAAGGAAGAAGTCCACAGAGTACTAGAAGTCAAGTACTAGAAGTCAAATAAATAAATAAATAAATAAATAAATAAATAAATAAATAAATAAATAAATAAATAAATAAATAAATAAATAAATAAATAAATAAATAAATAAATAAATAAATAAATAAATAAATAAATAAATAAATAAATAAATAAATAAATAAATAAATAAATAAATAAATAAATAAATAAATAAATAAATAAATAAATAAATAAATAAATAAATAAATAAATAAATAAATAAATAAATAAATAAATAAATAAATAAATAAATAAATAAATAAATAAATAAATAAATAAATAAATAGTAAGAAATTATAGTGAAACCATCACTAGATACAGTGCTCAACTATAAAATATAGGAGCGAAATATATTATTATTAGTGAAATTACCACATCGCAATACAAATTTGTTTCGTATGGATGGTTTGACCCATCCACACTCGTCAGTTGCAATGTGTAAAATGACAAAGAATATGTCTTGAGTTTTGATGCGCGCGCAAGAGGAATTAACGCAACCGCGTATCTTAAAGTTGCGCAACACAATACGCGTCTTAAGTGCGTATCCATGTCTGGGCCTACTTATTGCTAAACATGCTAAAAGAGCGACTTATTTATAGTTACACAGTAAATGTTTTTTCTATGCCTGCAGCCACTTGCTAGTTCGTTTCTGTGGTTCAAGGTTGACATTTGTGGTTTAGTTATAATAAAGTATTTCTCAGTAATGCATAGATTGCATTTTTTGCTGCTGGTAGAGTACGATTTACTTTGAGCAATAATTCTCCATTTGATGGAATATGATACTTTCTTATCATTAAGGTTCCAGATGTAGTTGCTCAGAGCGGTGGCGTATCTTTGATTTACATTTTTGAAGGTACTGTTATGGACATTGAATCTTGTTTTAAATGGGCCTTCTGTAAGTCCAACATATGTCTCTTCCTTGCGGTTGTCTGCCCTTGTGACCGTCGCTTGATGCAGTTACCAAACATAACATCATCATGAAGGACAAAAAGATTGCTACTGAATTAGACCTCGACAACCGCATCGATGTTACGGCACAAAACCAAGCTTTTATATCTTTAAAAGACCATAAGCCAAACTTCTCTAATAAACCAACATGCAGACTTATCAATCCCACTAAATCGGAACTTGGAAAGATAAGTAAACAAATCCTGGAAGGAATCAACCAGAAAGTTCTAAGTAAGTGCCCACTAAACCAATGGAAGAATACCAACGAGGTGACCGAATGGTTCAATAACATAGATGATAAGAACAACAAATCATTTATATGCTTTGACATTTGCGAATTCTACCCTTCCATCACCAAAGACTTATTATTGAAAGCCATCGAATTTGCCTCTACCTACGTTAGCATTACACAACAAGATAAGAATATCATCCTTCATGCTAAAGAATCACTACTGTATGACGACAAAATCCCTTGGTGCAAACGAAGTAACACTAAATTCGATGTTACAATGGGTAGCTTCGATGGTGCAGAAACATGTGAGCTAGTAGGATTATACATCTTATCCCAACTGCAACATCTAGATATCGAAGTCGGACTATATAGAGACGATGGCCTAGCAACCTGCTCAAAAACATCCCGACAGGTTGAACTAATCAAGAAAGAGATATGCAAAATCTTTGCAAACAATGGCCTTAAAATCACCATCGAAGCCAACAAGAAATCCGTTGACTTTTTAGATATCACAATGGACCTAAGAACAAGTACCTACAAACCTTATATGAAACCTAACAACACCATCTTATACGTCCACAAAGAAAGTAATCACCCACCTTCTGTAATAAGGAATATCCCTGAAAGCATCAGCAAAAGATTGTCAAATATATCGTCCACCGAAGATATCTTTAATGCCGCAACTCCACCATACCAGGAAGCCTTAAAGAAGAGTGGATACAATTACGAACTGAAATACAACCCTGCTGGCCAAAATAGCAATCAGCAAACAAATAAACACAGACGTAAACGGAACATTACATGGTTCAATCCGCCGTACAGCGATACCGTTTCTACCAATGTTGGAAAGAAGTTTCTCAGCCTACTAGATAAATGTTTCCTCCAGATCACCAGCTCAACAAGATTCTAAATAGAAACACCGTAAAGATAAGTTATAGTTGCATGCCCAACATGCAGCAACTTATATCAGGACACAACAAATATGTGCTGCAATCTGCGAAAACATCTTTGGCTCCGACACAGCTCGACACAAAACACCACTAATTGCAACTGCAAAAACAAATTGTGCCCTCTTGATGGAAATTGCCTGACATCGGGAGTAATATATCAAGCGACGGTCACAAGGGCAGACAACCGCAAGGAAGAGACATATGTTGGACTTACAGAAGGCCCATTTAAAACAAGATTCAATGTCCATAACAGTACCTTCAAAATGTAAATCAAAGATACGCCACCGCTCTGAGCAACTACATCTGGAACCTTAATGATAAGAAAGTATCATATTCCATCAAATAGAGAATTATTGATCGAAGTAAATCGTACTCTAAAAAAAAAAAAAAATGCAATCTATGCATTACTGAGAAATACTTTATTATAACTAAACCACAAATGTCAACCTTGAACCACAGAAACGAACTAGCAAGTGGCTGCAGGCATAGAAAAAAACATTTACTGTGTAACTATAAATAAGTCGCTCTTTTAGCATGTTTAGCAATAAGTAGGCCCAGACATGGATACGCACTTAAGACGCGTATTGTGTTGCGCAACTTTAAGATACGCGGTTGCGTTAATTCCTCTTGCGCGCGCATCAAAACTCAAGACATATTCTTTGTCATTTTACACATTGCAACTGACGAGTGTGGATGGGTCAAACCATCCATACGAAACAAATTTGTATTGCGATGTGGTAATTTCACTAATAATAATATAAATAAATAAATAAATAAATAAATAAATAAATAAATAAATAAATAAATAAATAAATAAATAAATAAATAAATAAATAAATAAATAAATAAATAAATAAATAAATAATAATAATTAGGGGCCTAATTAATTAAAACAGAAATAAATTAGATAAAATAAATGAATAAATAACTAATATTAAAATAAAGCATAATTATATTAAAAATGTTCAGAAGAGTCTGGAGAATCTTTTCTGCTATGTTGTCATAATTATGTGTAGGCCTAACACCCGCGTTCTATTCCGTTTCCATGGCAACAGTTATGCTAAAGCATTTGTCAAATTTGTCACATTTTAACTATAGTGGGAATTCCAATTGAATGAATTAGGGGTTCATTCATATATTTTCATGACTAAACGGTTGTTTATGCCCGAGGGCCGCTTGCGGCCCGAGGGCATAAACAACTCGTTTAGTCATGAAAATATATGAATGAACCCGTTCATACATACCAGAACATTTTGTGATTCTTATTTCATCAAAATAATAACAAAAAGGTTACTAAAATGCACGATTTTCCTGCACTTTTCCTACCCGGCGATCTAACATCCGGGACACCGGGCATAAACGCTGTTTATGCCCGGCTCTCGACCAATCACGCGCGCTGTTACATAGCGTGTATGTATGAACGCAGCTTTCAATAGCGTGACGAATTTTTACGTACACTGCGCGATGTACGCCAGCGTGTGCGACTGTGCGTGAGTAACGCGGAAGTGAATCCAACCATGTCAACGCACTCGTGATTGGTTAACATTGTATCCAAGGTCGTGCGTTCGCGTTGTAGTTTGAAATACGCGATATACGATCGCAGTTGGATCGAATGCAGCTGTTGAAAGCTGCGTTCATTCAATTGGAATTCTTACTATAGCTAGGCCTATTTCTTGAAAATTAAAGTTCAAAAATCATATTTCGTGTGCATAATACACATGACATAGGCCCATCAAGGTGGCTGTGTCGGCTACGGTGTCATGCTCAGAACTCCTTGAAAATGATATAGGATGTGTGTATTGATGAGAAAACCTTACTTGCCAAGTTTTAATTTTTTTCCAACAAAGCGTTTTTGAGTTACGCAATTTTATGTCATCTCAAAATCCCATTGATATACTACAGGGAAGGGCTTTTGGCACTTTGCCAATTTCTCAAAATAGCAACATTTTTGAAAACAAAGACATTTCTCTCCTTTATAGCAGTTATAAAAAGTTTTAAGTTTCATTTTGCTGCCAATATATCACAGATAATACAAACCAAGTTTATTTTCGTACCTAACTTAGTGTTACATAAGTATATATTTAACAGGAATGTTGGTACTTTTTTATGATTTTTTGATTTTTTCTAGAAATACTAAATTACCTAAATTCTAGGATTTTTTTAGCCAATTAACAGGGAAGGGTGCTATTTGTTACCAAACTTTCAGGGATGGTAAATAAGATTAATATCTAAATTCTCTCGTCAGTTTTTTCCAATTAAGTGTTTCTATTTTAAGCTACCATGTTTCTAAGGGGGCGCAGCACTAATTCAGCGCCCCATAGGATATAACACTAACGTGTGATTTCGGCCTACTTGAAGCGCCATTTCTGGCGTCCCTGCAATACTTGGCAAAATAAATTTGGTATCAAATTAAAGCTCTATTTCTCTAGATTCCAAAACTTTTGTCGGCATATATCGATGACCATTGACTTTTTTCGCTAATTTGCGGTGCAAAAAAAAAGAGCTAAAAATATACTAAACTCACCACTCACATTTCAAAATCGGGTTTTCTCTTAATCTGCCACAAAGAATTGCTTTTGAGATCAATTGTCCAGTTTTTATCGGCATGTTATCATTAAAGACACTTGTCGAATTCATATGAGCCGATATTGAGTGATTTAAAGTGAACATGTCGGTAGATATGGTCGCTACAATCTCATATTCACTATGGAATATATTAGCCGAATTTCGTTGTTACATAAAATGCGTAGTGATTTAGTGTTGCGCCCTCTTATAAGGTGTTAAAAGTTTTCAAAATCCACATTTATTACTCATTAAGTAAACTAGAGAAAATTTGAAGCAAAACACCGAAGATTTCATGTCTCTGCGACATTCCGTTCAAGAGAAATGATGTTTTAAAGATCAGTGCCGAAATGCCGAAAATCGAATATTTCGACTTTTCCTCCAATATGCGAAAGTTTATACAAAACTCACAAAATTAGTGACAGACGACAATTTGAGCACGTCTTTGAACCAAGATTAATTTCTTTTCTAGATTATCAGTGTTGCCATTTTCTTTTGGAAATCATTTATTACTGAGTCTCAAGTATAAATACCCCCCCCGTTCCAGTGGTAACAATTGCGATCTTTTTGCGTAGGCCTACTGAATATTCAGCAAAACGGCTTCATGTAGATTAACAATGTCTATTAACCTTAAAATCCATTTATGAGCCTTTTTGAGGATTTTTGGACGCATTTCTAGACTTTGAAGGCGCCTACTCGACCAATAAAGTGTTTTTTTCCAATAATTTTTCATGAGGATGACTTTTTGTAATCTTTGTTTATCATCATGATGGAAATAGAACACATTTTGTGAAGCGCGTCTCTTATTTTGCGCGAAGAATGTAAAAGGAACGCGTTCATAATGACGGCCGTTATAAGGTGTTAAAAGTTTTCAAAATCCACATTTATTACTCATTAAGTAAACTAGAGAAAATTTGAAGCAAAACACCGAAGATTTCATGTCTCTGCGACATTCCGTTCAAGAGAAATGATGTTTTAAAGATCAGTGCCGAAATGCCGAAAATCGAATATTTCGACTTTTCCTCCAATATGCGAAAGTTTATACAAAACTCACAAAATTAGTGACAGACGACAATTTGAGCACGTCTTTGAACCAAGATTAATTTCTTTTCTAGATTATCAGTGTTGCCATTTTCTTTTGGAAATCATTTATTACTGAGTCTCAAGTATAAATACCCCCCCGTTCCAGTGGTAACAATTGCGATCTTTTTGCGTAGGCCTACTGAATATTCAGCAAAACGGCTTCATGTAGATTAACAATGTCTATTAACCTTAAAATCCATTTATGAACCTTTTTGAGGATTTTTGGACGCATTTCTAGACTTTGAAGGCGCCTACTCGACCAATAAAGTGTTTTTTTCCAATAATTTTTCATGAGGATGACTTTTTGTAATCTTTGTTTATCATCATGATGGAAATAGAACACATTTTGTGAAGCGCGTCTCTTATTTTGCGCGAAGAATGTAAAAGGAACGCGTTCATAATGACGGCCGTTACAAGGTGTTAAAAGTTTTCAAAATCCACATTTATTACTCATTAAGTAAACTAGAGAAAATTTGAAGCAAAACACCGAAGATTTCATGTCTCTGCGACATTCCGTTCAAGAGAAATGATGTTTTAAAGATCAGTGCCGAAATGCCGAAAATCGAATATTTCGACTTTTCCTCCAATATGCGAAAGTTTATACAAAACTCACAAAATTAGTGACAGACGACAATTTGAGCACGTCTTTGAACCAAGATTAATTTCTTTTCTAGATTATTAGTGTTGCCATTTTCTTTTGGAAATCATTTATTACTGAGTCTCAAGTATAAATACCCCCCCCGTTCCAGTGGTAACAATTGCGATCTTTTTGCGTAGGCCTACTGAATATTCAGCAAAACGGCTTCATGTAGATTAACAATGTCTATTAACCTTAAAATCCATTTATGAGCCTTTTTGAGGATTTTTGGACGCATTTCTAGACTTTGAAGGCGCCTACTCGACCAATAAAGTGTTTTTTTCCAATAATTTTTCATGAGGATGACTTTTTGTAATCTTTGTTTATCATCATGATGGAAATAGAACACATTTTGTGAAGCGCGTCTCTTATTTTGCGCGAAGAATGTAAAAGGAACGCGTTCATAATGACGGCCGTTATAAGGTGTTAAAAGTTTTCAAAATCCACATTTATTACTCATTAAGTAAACTAGAAAATTTGAAGCAAAACACCGAAGATTTCATGTCTCTGCGACATTCCGTTCAAGAGAAATGATGTTTTAAAGATCAGGTCCCGGAAGTCCGCAAATCAAATATTTCGACATTTCCTCCAATATGCGAAAGTTTATACAAAACTCACAAAATTAGTGACAGACGACAATTTGAGCACGTCTTTGAACCAAGATTAATTTCTTTTCTAGATTATCAGTGTTGCCATTTTCTTTTGGAAATCATTTATTACTGAGTCTCAAGTATAAATACCCCCCCCGTTCCAGTGGTAACAATTGCGATCTTTTTGCGTAGGCCTACTGAATATTCAGCAAAACGGCTTCATGCAGATTAACAATGTCTATTAACCTTAAAATCCATTTATGAGCCTTTTTGAGGATTTTTGGACGCATTTCTAGACTTTGAAGGCGCCTACTCGACCAATAAAGTGTTTTTTTTCAATAATTTTTCATGAGGATGACTTTTTGTAATCTTTGTTTATCATCATGATGGAAATAGAACACATTTTGTGAAGCGCGTCTCTTATTTTGCGCGAAGAATGTAAAAGGAACGCGTTCATAATGACGGCCGTTATAAGGTGTTAAAAGTTTTCAAAATCCACATTTATTACTCATTAAGTAAACTAGAGAAAATTTGAAGCAAAACACCGAAGATTTCATGTCTCTGCGACATTCCGTTCAAGAGAAATGATGTTTTAAAGATCAGTGCCGAAATGCCGAAAATCGAATATTTCGACTTTTCCTCCAATATGCGAAAGTTTATACAAAACTCACAAAATTAGTGACAGACGACAATTTGAGCACGTCTTTGAACCAAGATTAATTTCTTTTCTAGATTATCAGTGTTGCCATTTTCTTTTGGAAATCATTTATTACTGAGTCTCAAGTATAAATACCCCCCCGTTCCAGTGGTAACAATTGCGATCTTTTGCGTAGGCCTACTGAATATTCAGCAAAACGGCTTCATGTAGATTAACAATGTCTATTAACCTTAAAATCCATTTATGAGCCTTTTTGAGGATTTTTGGACGCATTTCTAGACTTTGAAGGCGCCTACTCGACCAATAAAGTGTTTTTTCCAATAATTTTTCATGAGGATGACTTTTTGTAATCTTTGTTTATCATCATGATGGAAATAGAACACATTTTGTGAAGCGCGTCTCTTATTTTGCGCGAAGAATGTAAAAGGAACGCGTTCATAATGACGGCCGTTATAAGGTGTTAAAAGTTTTCAAAATCCACATTTATTACTCATTAAGTAAACTAGAGAAAATTTGAAGCAAAACACCGAAGATTTCATGTCTCTGCGACATTCCGTTCAAGAGAAATGATGTTTTAAAGATCAGTGCCGAAATGCCGAAAATCGAATATTTCGACTTTTCCTCCAATATGCGAAAGTTTATACAAAACTCACAAAATTAGTGACAGACGACAATTTGAGCACGTCTTTGAACCAAGATTAATTTCTTTTCTAGATTATCAGTGTTGCCATTTTCTTTTGGAAATCATTTATTACTGAGTCTCAAGTATAAATACCCCCCCGTTCCAGTGGTAACAATTGCGATCTTTTGCGTAGGCCTACTGAATATTCAGCAAAACGGCTTCATGTAGATTAACAATGTCTATTAACCTTAAAATCCATTTATGAGCCTTTTTGAGGATTTTTGGACGCATTTCTAGACTTTGAAGGCGCCTACTCGACCAATAAAGTGTTTTTTTCAATAATTTTTCATGAGGATGACTTTTTGTAATCTTTGTTTATCATCATGATGGAAATAGAACACATTTTGTGAAGCGCGTCTCTTATTTTGCGCGAAGAATGTAAAAGGAACGCGTTCATAATGACGGCCGTTATAAGGTGTTAAAAGTTTTCAAAATCCACATTTATTACTCATTAAGTAAACTAGAGAAAATTTGAAGCAAAACACCGAAGATTTCATGTCTCTGCGACATTCCGTTCAAGAGAAATGATGTTTTAAAGATCAGTGCCGAAATGCCGAAAATCGAATATTTCGACTTTTCCTCCAATATGCGAAAGTTTATACAAAACTCACAAAATTAGTGACAGACGACAATTTGAGCACGTCTTTGAACCAAGATTAATTTCTTTTCTAGATTATCAGTGTTGCCATTTTCTTTTGGAAATCATTTATTACTGAGTCTCAAGTATAAATACCCCCCCGTTCCAGTGGTAACAATTGCGATCTTTTTGCGTAGGCCTACTGAATATTCAGCAAAACGGCTTCATGTAGATTAACAATGTCTATTAACCTTAAAATCCATTTATGAGCCTTTTTGAGGATTTTTGGACGCATTTCTAGACTTTGAAGGCGCCTACTCGACCAATAAAGTGTTTTTTTCCAATAATTTTTCATGAGGATGACTTTTTGTAATCTTTGTTTATCATCATGATGGAAATAGAACACATTTTGTGAGTGTTAAAAGTTTTCAAAATCCACATTTATTACTCATTAAGTAAACTAGAGAAAATTTGAAGCAAAACACCGAAGATTTCATGTCTCTGCGACATTCCGTTCAAGAGAAATGATGTTTTAAAGATCAGTGCCGAAATGCCGAAAATCGAATATTTCGACTTTTCCTCCAATATGCGAAAGTTTATACAAAACTCACAAAATTAGTGACAGACGACAATTTGAGCACGTCTTTGAACCAAGATTAATTTCTTTTCTAGATTATCAGTGTTGCCATTTTCTTTTGGAAATCATTTATTACTGAGTCTCAAGTATAAATACCCCCCCCGTTCCAGTGGTAACAATTGCGATCTTTTTGCGTAGGCCTACTGAATATTCAGCAAAACGGCTTCATGCAGATTAACAATGTCTATTAACCTTAAAATCCATTTATGAGCCTTTTTGAGGATTTTTGGACGCATTTCTAGACTTTGAAGGCGCCTACTCGACCAATAAAGTGTTTTTTTCCAATAATTTTTCATGAGGATGACTTTTTGTAATCTTTGTTTATCATCATGATGGAAATAGAACACATTTTGTGAGTGTTAAAAGTTTTCAAAATCCACATTTATTACTCATTAAGTAAACTAGAGAAAATTTGAAGCAAAACACCGAAGATTTCATGTCTCTGCGACATTCCGTTCAAGAGAAATGATGTTTTAAAGATCAGTGCCGAAATGCCGAAAATCGAATATTTCGACTTTTCCTCCAATATGCGAAAGTTTATACAAAACTCACAAAATTAGTGACAGACGACAATTTGAGCACGTCTTTGAACCAAGATTAATTTCTTTTCTAGATTATCAGTGTTGCCATTTTCTTTTGGAAATCATTTATTACTGAGTCTCAAGTATAAATACCCCCCCCGTTCCAGTGGTAACAATTGCGATCTTTTTGCGTAGGCCTACTGAATATTCAGCAAAACGGCTTCATGTAGATTAACAATGTCTATTAACCTTAAAATCCATTTATGAGCCTTTTTGAGGATTTTTGGACGCATTTCTAGACTTTGAAGGCGCCTACTCGACCAATAAAGTGTTTTTTCCAATAATTTTTCATGAGGATGACTTTTTGTAATCTTTGTTTATCATCATGATGGAAATAGAACACATTATGAACGCGTTCCTTTTACATTCTTCGCGCAAAATAGAGAAAATTTGAAGCAAAACACCGAAGATTTCATGTCTCTGCGACATTCCGTTCAAGAGAAATGATGTTTTAAAGATCAGTGCCGAAATGCCGAAAATCGAATATTTCGACTTTTCCTCCAATATGCGAAAGTTTATACAAAACTCACAAAATTAGTGACAGACGACAATTTGAGCACGTCTTTGAACCAAGATTAATTTCTTTTCTAGATTATCAGTGTTGCCATTTTCTTTTGGAAATCATTTATTACTGAGTCTCAAGTATAAATACCCCCCCCGTTCCAGTGGTAACAATTGCGATCTTTTTGCGTAGGCCTACTGAATATTCAGCAAAACGGCTTCATGTAGATTAACAATGTCTATTAACCTTAAAATCCATTTATGAGCCTTTTTGAGGATTTTTGGACGCATTTCTAGACTTTGAAGGCGCCTACTCGACCAATAAAGTGTTTTTTTCCAATAATTTTTCATGAGGATGACTTTTTGTAATCTTTGTTTATCATCATGATGGAAATAGAACACATTTTGTGAAGCGCGTCTCTTATTTTGCGCGAAGAATGTAAAAGGAACGCGTTCATAATGACGGCCGTTATAAGGTGTTAAAAGTTTTCAAAATCCACATTTATTACTCATTAAGTAAACTAGAGAAAATTTGAAGCAAAACACCGAAGATTTCATGTCTCTGCGACATTCCGTTCAAGAGAAATGATGTTTTAAAGATCAGTGCCGAAATGCCGAAAATCGAATATTTCGACTTTTCCTCCAATATGCGAAAGTTTATACAAAACTCACAAAATTAGTGACAGACGACAATTTGAGCACGTCTTTGAACCAAGATTAATTTCTTTTCTAGATTATCAGTGTTGCCATTTTCTTTTGGAAATCATTTATTACTGAGTCTCAAGTATAAATACCCCCCCGTTCCAGTGGTAACAATTGCGATCTTTTTGCGTAGGCCTACTGAATATTCAGCAAAACGGCTTCATGTAGATTAACAATGTCTATTAACCTTAAAATCCATTTATGAGCCTTTTTGAGGATTTTTGGACGCATTTCTAGACTTTGAAGGCGCCTACTCGACCAATAAAGTGTTTTTTTCAATAATTTTTCATGAGGATGACTTTTTGTAATCTTTGTTTATCATCATGATGGAAATAGAACACATTTTGTGAAGCGCGTCTCTTATTTTGCGCGAAGAATGTAAAAGGAACGCGTTCATAATGACGGCCGTTATAAGGTGTTAAAAGTTTTCAAAATCCACATTTATTACTCATTAAGTAAACTAGAGAAAATTTGAAGCAAAACACCGAAGATTTCATGTCTCTGCGACATTCCGTTCAAGAGAAATGATGTTTTAAAGATCAGTGCCGAAATGCCGAAAATCGAATATTTCGACTTTTCCTCCAATATGCGAAAGTTTATACAAAACTCACAAAATTAGTGACAGACGACAATTTGAGCACGTCTTTGAACCAAGATTAATTTCTTTTCTAGATTATCAGTGTTGCCATTTTCTTTTGGAAATCATTTATTACTGAGTCTCAAGTATAAATACCCCCCCCCCCCCGTTCCAGTGGTAACAATTGCGATCTTTTTGCGTAGGCCTACTGAATATTCAGCAAAACGGCTTCATGTAGATTAACAATGTCTATTAACCTTAAAATCCATTTATGAGCCTTTTTGAGGATTTTTGGACGCATTTCTAGACTTTGAAGGCGCCTACTCGACCAATAAAGTGTTTTTTTCCAATAATTTTTCATGAGGATGACTTTTTGTAATCTTTGTTTATCATCATGATGGAAATAGAACACATTTTGTGAGTGTTAAAAGTTTTCAAAATCCACATTTATTACTCATTAAGTAAACTAGAGAAAATTTGAAGCAAAACACCGAAGATTTCATGTCTCTGCGACATTCCGTTCAAGAGAAATGATGTTTTAAAGATCAGTGCCGAAATGCCGAAAATCGAATATTTCGACTTTTCCTCCAATATGCGAAAGTTTATACAAAACTCACAAAATTAGTGACAGACGACAATTTGAGCACGTCTTTGAACCAAGATTAATTTCTTTTCTAGATTATCAGTGTTGCCATTTTCTTTTGGAAATCATTTATTACTGAGTCTCAAGTATAAATACCCCCCCGTTCCAGTGGTAACAATTGCGATCTTTTTGCGTAGGCCTACTGAATATTCAGCAAAACGGCTTCATGTAGATTAACAATGTCTATTAACCTTAAAATCCATTTATGAGCCTTTTTGAGGATTTTTGGACGCATTTCTAGACTTTGAAGGCGCCTACTCGACCAATAAAGTGTTTTTTTCCAATAATTTTTCATGAGGATGACTTTTTGTAATCTTTGTTTATCATCATGATGGAAATAGAACACATTTTGTGAAGCGCGTCTCTTATTTTGCGCGAAGAATGTAAAAGGAACGCGTTCATAATGACGGCCGTTATAAGGTGTTAAAAGTTTTCAAAATCCACATTTATTACTCATTAAGTAAACTAGAGAAAATTTGAAGCAAAACACCGAAGATTTCATGTCTCTGCGACATTCCGTTCAAGAGAAATGATGTTTTAAAGATCAGTGCCGAAATGCCGAAAATCGAATATTTCGACTTTTCCTCCAATATGCGAAAGTTTATACAAAACTCACAAAATTAGTGACAGACGACAATTTGAGCACGTCTTTGAACCAAGATTAATTTCTTTTCTAGATTATCAGTGTTGCCATTTTCTTTTGGAAATCATTTATTACTGAGTCTCAAGTATAAATACCCCCCGTTCCAGTGGTAACAATTGCGATCTTTTGCGTAGGCCTACTGAATATTCAGCAAAACGGCTTCATGTAGATTAACAATGTCTATTAACCTTAAAATCCATTTATGAGCCTTTTGAGGATTTTTGGACGCATTTCTAGACTTTGAAGGCGCCTACTCGACCAATAAAGTGTTTTTTTTCAATAATTTTTCATGAGGATGACTTTTTGTAATCTTTGTTTATCATCATGATGGAAATAGAACACATTTTGTGAAGCGCGTCTCTTATTTTGCGCGAAGAATGTAAAAGGAACGCGTTCATAATGACGGCCGTTATAAGGTGTTAAAAGTTTTCAAAATCCACATTTATTACTCATTAAGTAAACTAGAGAAAATTTGAAGCAAAACACCGAAGATTTCATGTCTCTGCGACATTCCGTTCAAGAGAAATGATGTTTTAAAGATCAGTGCCGAAATGCCGAAAATCGAATATTTCGACTTTTCCTCCAATATGCGAAAGTTTATACAAAACTCACAAAATTAGTGACAGACGACAATTTGAGCACGTCTTTGAACCAAGATTAATTTCTTTTCTAGATTATCAGTGTTGCCATTTTCTTTTGGAAATCATTTATTACTGAGTCTCAAGTATAAATACCCCCCCGTTCCAGTGGTAACAATTGCGATCTTTTTGCGTAGGCCTACTGAATATTCAGCAAAACGGCTTCATGTAGATTAACAATGTCTATTAACCTTAAAATCCATTTATGAGCCTTTTTGAGGATTTTTGGACGCATTTCTAGACTTTGAAGGCGCCTACTCGACCAATAAAGTGTTTTTTTTCAATAATTTTTCATGAGGATGACTTTTTGTAATCTTTGTTTATCATCATGATGGAAATAGAACACATTTTGTGAAGCGCGTCTCTTATTTTGCGCGAAGAATGTAAAAGGAACGCGTTCATAATGACGGCCGTTATAAGGTGTTAAAAGTTTTCAAAATCCACATTTATTACTCATTAAGTAAACTAGAGAAAATTTGAAGCAAAACACCGAAGATTTCATGTCTCTGCGACATTCCGTTCAAGAGAAATGATGTTTTAAAGATCAGTGCCGAAATGCCGAAAATCGAATATTTCGACTTTTCCTCCAATATGCGAAAGTTTATACAAAACTCACAAAATTAGTGACAGACGACAATTTGAGCACGTCTTTGAACAAGATTAATTTCTTTTCTAGATTATCAGTGTTGCCATTTTCTTTTGGAAATCATTTATTACTGAGTCTCAAGTATAAATACCCCCCCCGTTCCAGTGGTAACAATTGCGATCTTTTTGCGTAGGCCTACTGAATATTCAGCAAAACGGCTTCATGTAGATTAACAATGTCTATTAACCTTAAAATCCATTTATGAGCCTTTTTTAGGATTTTTGGACGCATTTCTTTACTTTGAAGGCGCCTACTCGACCAATAAAGTGTTTTTTTCAATAATTTTTCATGAGGATGACTTTTTGTAATCTTTGTTTATCATCATGATGGAAATAGAACACATTTTGTGAAGCGCGTCTCTTATTTTGCGCGAAGAATGTAAAAGGAACGCGTTCATAATGACGGCCGTTATAAGGTGTTAAAAGTTTTCAAAATCCACATTTATTACTCATTAAGTAAACTAGAGAAAATTTGAAGCAAAACACCGAAGATTTCATGTCTCTGCGACATTCCGTTCAAGAGAAATGATGTTTTAAAGATCAGTGCCGAAATGCCGAAAATCGAATATTTCGACTTTTCCTCCAATATGCGAAAGTTTATACAAAACTCACAAAATTAGTGACAGACGACAATTTGAGCACGTCTTTGAACCAAGATTAATTTCTTTTCTAGATTATCAGTGTTGCCATTTTCTTTTGGAAATCATTTATTACTGAGTCTCAAGTATAAATACCCCCCCGTTCCAGTGGTAACAATTGCGATCTTTTTGCGTAGGCCTACTGAATATTCAGCAAAACGGCTTCATGTAGATTAACAATGTCTATTAACCTTAAAATCCATTTATGAGCCTTTTGAGGATTTTTGGACGCATTTCTAGACTTTGAAGGCGCCTACTCGACCAATAAAGTGTTTTTTTCCAATAATTTTTCATGAGGATGACTTTTTGTAATCTTTGTTTATCATCATGATGGAAATAGAACACATTTTGTGAGTGTTAAAAGTTTTCAAAATCCACATTTATTACTCATTAAGTAAACTAGAGAAAATTTGAAGCAAAACACCGAAGATTTCATGTCTCTGCGACATTCCGTTCAAGAGAAATGATGTTTTAAAGATCAGTGCCGAAATGCCGAAAATCGAATATTTCGACTTTTCCTCCAATATGCGAAAGTTTATACAAAACTCACAAAATTAGTGACAGACGACAATTTGAGCACGTCTTTGAACCAAGATTAATTTCTTTTCTAGATTATCAGTGTTGCCATTTTCTTTTGGAAATCATTTATTACTGAGTCTCAAGTATAAATACCCCCCCCGTTCCAGTGGTAACAATTGCGATCTTTTGCGTAGGCCTACTGAATATTCAGCAAAACGGCTTCATGTAGATTAACAATGTCTATTAACCTTAAAATCCATTTATGAGCCTTTTTGATTTTTTTTTGACGCATTTCTAGACTTTTAATGCGCCTACTCGACCAATAAAGTGTTTTTTTTTCCAATAATTTTTCATGAGGATGACTTTTTGTAATCTTTGTTTATCATCATGATGGAAATAGAACACATTTTGTGAAGCGCGTCTCTTATTTTGCGCGAAGAATGTAAAAGGAACGCGTTCATAATGACGGCCGTTATAAGGTGTTAAAAGTTTTCAAAATCCACATTTATTACTCATTAAGTAAACTAGAGAAAATTTGAAGCAAAACACCGAAGATTTCATGTCTCTGCGACATTCCGTTCAAGAGAAATGATGTTTTAAAGATCAGTGCCGAAATGCCGAAAATCGAATATTTCGACTTTTCCTCCAATATGCGAAAGTTTATACAAAACTCACAAAATTAGTGACAGACGACAATTTGAGCACGTCTTTGAACCAAGATTAATTTCTTTTCTAGATTATCAGTGTTGCCATTTTCTTTTGGAAATCATTTATTACTGAGTCTCAAGTACCCCCCCCGTTCCAGTGGTAACAATTGCGATCTTTTTGCGTAGGCCTACTGAATATTCAGCAAAACGGCTTCATGTAGATTAACAATGTCTATTAACCTTAAAATCCATTTATGAGCCTTTTTGAGGATTTTTGGACGCATTTCTAGACTTTGAAGGCGCCTACTCGACCAATAAAGTGTTTTTTTCAATAATTTTTCATGAGGATGACTTTTTGTAATCTTTGTTTATCATCATGATGGAAATAGAACACATTTTGTGAAGCGCGTCTCTTATTTTGCGCGAAGAATGTAAAAGGAACGCGTTCATAATGACGGCCGTTATAAGGTGTTAAAAGTTTTCAAAATCCACATTTATTACTCATTAAGTAAACTAGAGAAAATTTGAAGCAAAACACCGAAGATTTCATGTCTCTGCGACATTCCGTTCAAGAGAAATGATGTTTTAAAGATCAGTGCCGAAATGCCGAAAATCGAATATTTCGACTTTTCCTCCAATATGCGAAAGTTTATACAAAACTCACAAAATTAGTGACAGACGACAATTTGAGCACGTCTTTGAACCAAGATTAATTTCTTTTCTAGATTATCAGTGTTGCCATTTTCTTTTGGAAATCATTTATTACTGAGTCTCAAGTATAAATACCCCCCCCGTTCCAGTGGTAACAATTGCGATCTTTTGCGTAGGCCTACTGAATATTCAGCAAAACGGCTTCATGTAGATTAACAATGTCTATTAACCTTAAAATCCATTTATGAGCCTTTTTGAGGATTTTTGGACGCATTTCTAGACTTTGAAGGCGCCTACTCGACCAATAAAGTGTTTTTTCCAATAATTTTTCATGAGGATGACTTTTTGTAATCTTTGTTTATCATCATGATGGAAATAGAACACATTTTGTGAGTGTTAAAAGTTTTCAAAATCCACATTTATTACTCATTAAGTAAACTAGAGAAAATTTGAAGCAAAACACCGAAGATTTCATGTCTCTGCGACATTCCGTTCAAGAGAAATGATGTTTTAAAGATCAGTGCCGAAATGCCGAAAATCGAATATTTCGACTTTTCCTCCAATATGCGAAAGTTTATACAAAACTCACAAAATTAGTGACAGACGACAATTTGAGCACGTCTTTGAACCAAGATTAATTTCTTTTCTAGATTATCAGTGTTGCCATTTTCTTTTGGAAATCATTTATTACTGAGTCTCAAGTATAAATACCCCCCCGTTCCAGTGGTAACAATTGCGATCTTTTTGCGTAGGCCTACTGAATATTCAGCAAAACGGCTTCATGTAGATTAACAATGTCTATTAACCTTAAAATCCATTTATGAGCCTTTTTGAGGATTTTTGGACGCATTTCTAGACTTTGAAGGCGCCTACTCGACCAATAAAGTGTTTTTTTCCAATAATTTTTCATGAGGATGACTTTTTTGTAATCTTTGTTTATCATCATGATGGAAAGAGAACACCTTTTGTGAGTGTTAAAAGTTTTCAAAATCCACATTTATTACTCATTAAGTAAACTAGAGAAAATTTGAAGCAAAACACCGAAGATTTCATGTCTCTGCGACATTCCGTTCAAGAGAAATGATGTTTTAAAGATCAGTGCCGAAATGCCGAAAATCGAATATTTCGACTTTTCCTCCAATATGCGAAAGTTTATACAAAACTCACAAAATTAGTGACAGACGACAATTTGAGCACGTCTTTGAACCAAGATTAATTTCTTTTCTAGATTATCAGTGTTGCCATTTTCTTTTGGAAATCATTTATTACTGAGTCTCAAGTATAAATACCCCCCCGTTCCAGTGGTAACAATTGCGAACTTTTTGCGTAGGCCTACTGAATATTCAGCAAAACGGCTTCATGTAGATTAACAATGTCTATTAACCTTAAAATCCATTTATGAGCCTTTTGAGGATTTTTGGACGCATTTCTAGACTTTGAAGGCGCCTACTCGACCAATAAAGTGTTTTTTTCAATAATTTTTCATGAGGATGACTTTTTGTAATCTTTGTTTATCATCATGATGGAAATAGAACACATTTTGTGAAGCGCGTCTCTTATTTTGCGCGAAGAATGTAAAAGGAACGCGTTCATAATGACGGCCGTTATAAGGTGTTAAAAGTTTTCAAAATCCACATTTATTACTCATTAAGTAAACTAGAGAAAATTTGAAGCAAAACACCGAAGATTTCATGTCTCTGCGACATTCCGTTCAAGAGAAATGATGTTTTAAAGATCAGTGCCGAAATGCCGAAAATCGAATATTTCGACTTTTCCTCCAATATGCGAAAGTTTATACAAAACTCACAAAATTAGTGACAGACGACAATTTGAGCACGTCTTTGAACCAAGATTAATTTCTTTTCTAGATTATCAGTGTTGCCATTTTCTTTTGGAAATCATTTATTACTGAGTCTCAAGTATAAATACCCCCCCGTTCCAGTGGTAACAATTGCGATCTTTTTGCGTAGGCCTACTGAATATTCAGCAAAACGGCTTCATGTAGATTAACAATGTCTATTAACCTTAAAATCCATTTATGAGCCTTTTGAGGATTTTTGGACGCATTTCTAGACTTTGAAGGCGCCTACTCGACCAATAAAGTGTTTTTTTCAATAATGTTTCATGAGGATGACTTTTTGTAATCTTTGTTTATCATCATGATGGAAATAGAACACATTTTGTGAAGCGCGTCTCTTATTTTGCGCGAAGAATGTAAAAGAAAAGAGTTAATAAAGACGACCAAAATAAGGTGTTAAAAGTTTTCAAAATCCACATTTATTACTCATTAAGTAAACTAGAGAAAATTTGAAGCAAAACACCGAAGATTTCATGTCTCTGCGACATTCCGTTCAAGAGAAATGATGTTTTAAAGATCAGTGCCGAAATGCCGAAAATCGAATATTTCGACTTTTCCTCCAATATGCGAAAGTTTATACAAAACTCACAAAATTAGTGACAGACGACAATTTGAGCACGTCTTTGAACCAAGATTAATTTCTTTTCTAGATTATCAGTGTTGCCATTTTCTTTTGGAAATCATTTATTACTGAGTCTCAAGTATAAATACCCCCCCGTTCCAGTGGTAACAATTGCGATCTTTTGCGTAGGCCTACTGAATATTCAGCAAAACGGCTTCATGTAGATTAACAATGTCTATTAACCTTAAAATCCATTTATGAGCCTTTTTGAGTTTTTTTGGACGCATTTCTAGACTTTGAAGGCGCCTACTCGACCAATAAAGTGTTTTTTTTCAATAATTTTTCATGAGGATGACTTTTTGTAATCTTTGTTTATCATCATGATGGAAATAGAACACATTTTGTGAAGCGCGTCTCTTATTTTGCGCGAAGAATGTAAAAGGAACGCGTTCATAATGACGGCCGTTATAAGGTGTTAAAAGTTTTCAAAATCCACATTTATTACTCATTAAGTAAACTAGAGAAAATTTGAAGCAAAACACCGAAGATTTCATGTCTCTGCGACATTCCGTTCAAGAGAAATGATGTTTTAAAGATCAGTGCCGAAATGCCGAAAATCGAATATTTCGACTTTTCCTCCAATATGCGAAAGTTTATACAAAACTCACAAAATTAGTGACAGACGACAATTTGAGCACGTCTTTGAACCAAGATTAATTTCTTTTCTAGATTATCAGTGTTGCCATTTTCTTTTGGAAATCATTTATTACTGAGTCTCAAGTATAAATACCCCCCCCGTTCCAGTGGTAACAATTGCGATCTTTTTGCGTAGGCCTACTGAATATTCAGCAAAACGGCTTCATGTAGATTAACAATGTCTATTAACCTTAAAATCCATTTATGAGCCTTTTTGAGGATTTTTGGACGCATTTCTAGACTTTGAAGGCGCCTACTCGACCAATAAAGTGTTTTTTTCAATAATTTTTCATGAGGATGACTTTTTGTAATCTTTGTTTATCATCATGATGGAAATAGAACACATTTTGTGAAGCGCGTCTCTTATTTTGCGCGAAGAATGTAAAAGGAACGCGTTCATAATGACGGCCGTTATAAGGTGTTAAAAGTTTTCAAAATCCACATTTATTACTCATTAAGTAAACTAGAGAAAATTTGAAGCAAAACACCGAAGATTTCATGTCTCTGCGACATTCCGTTCAAGAGAAATGATGTTTTAAAGATCAGTGCCGAAATGCCGAAAATCGAATATTTCGACTTTTCCTCCAATATGCGAAAGTTTATACAAAACTCACAAAATTAGTGACAGACGACAATTTGAGCACGTCTTTGAACCAAGATTAATTTCTTTTCTAGATTATCAGTGTTGCCATTTTCTTTTGGAAATCATTTATTACTGAGTCTCAAGTATAAATACCCCCCCCGTTCCAGTGGTAACAATTGCGATCTTTTTGCGTAGGCCTACTGAATATTCAGCAAAACGGCTTCATGTAGATTAACAATGTCTATTAACCTTAAAATCCATTTATGAGCCTTTTTGAGGATTTTTGGACGCATTTCTAGACTTTGAAGGCGCCTACTCGACCAATAAAGTGTTTTTTTCCAATAATTTTTCATGAGGATGACTTTTTGTAATCTTTGTTTATCATCATGATGGAAATAGAACACATTTTGTGAGTGTTAAAAGTTTTCAAAATCCACATTTATTACTCATTAAGTAAACTAGAGAAAATTTGAAGCAAAACACCGAAGATTTCATGTCTCTGCGACATTCCGTTCAAGAGAAATGATGTTTTAAAGATCAGTGCCGAAATGCCGAAAATCGAATATTTCGACTTTTCCTCCAATATGCGAAAGTTTATACAAAACTCACAAAATTAGTGACAGACGACAATTTGAGCACGTCTTTGAACCAAGATTAATTTCTTTTCTAGATTATCAGTGTTGCCATTTTCTTTTGGAAAGCATTTATTACTGAGTCTCAAGTATAAATACCCCCCCGTTCCAGTGGTAACAATTGCGATCTTTTGCGTAGGCCTACTGAATATTCAGCAAAACGGCTTCATGTAGATTAACAATGTCTATTAACCTTAAAATCCATTTATGAGCCTTTTGAGGATTTTTGGACGCATTTCTAGACTTTGAAGGCGCCTACTCGACCAATAAAGTGTTTTTTTCCAATAATTTTTCATGAGGATGACTTTTTGTAATTTTTTTTTTATCATCATGATGGAAATAGAACACATTTTGTGAAGCGCGTCTCTTATTTTGCGCGAAGAATGTAAAAGGAACGCGTTCATAATGACGGCCGTTATAAGGTGTTAAAAGTTTTCAAAATCCACATTTATTACTCATTAAGTAAACTAGAGAAAATTTGAAGCAAAACACCGAAGATTTCATGTCTCTGCGACATTCCGTTCAAGAGAAATGATGTTTTAAAGATCAGTGCCGAAATGCCGAAAATCGAATATTTCGACTTTTCCTCCAATATGCGAAAGTTTATACAAAACTCACAAAATTAGTGACAGACGACAATTTGAGCACGTCTTTGAACCAAGATTAATTTCTTTTCTAGATTATCAGTGTTGCCATTTTCTTTTGGAAATCATTTATTACTGAGTCTCAAGTATAAATACCCCCCCCCGTTCCAGTGGTAACAATTGCGATCTTTTTTTGCTTAGGCCTACTGAATATTCAGCAAAACGGCTTCATGTAGATTAACAATGTCTATTAACCTTAAAATCCATTTATGAGCCTTTTGAGGATTTTTGGACGCATTTCTAGACTTTGAAGGCGCCTACTCGACCAATAAAGTGTTTTTTTTTCAATAATTTTTCATGAGGATGACTTTTTGTAATCTTTGTTTATCATCATGATGGAAATAGAACACATTTTGTGAAGCGCGTCTCTTATTTTGCGCGAAGAATGTAAAAGGAACGCGTTCATAATGACGGCCGTTATAAGGTGTTAAAAGTTTTCAAAATCCACATTTATTACTCATTAAGTAAACTAGAGAAAATTTGAAGCAAAACACCGAAGATTTCATGTCTCTGCGACATTCCGTTCAAGAGAAATGATGTTTTAAAGATCAGTGCCGAAATGCCGAAAATCGAATATTTCGACTTTTCCTCCAATATGCGAAAGTTTATACAAAACTCACAAAATTAGTGACAGACGACAATTTGAGCACGTCTTTGAACCAAGATTAATTTCTTTTCTAGATTATCAGTGTTGCCATTTTCTTTTGGAAATCATTTATTACTGAGTCTCAAGTATAAATACCCCCCCGTTCCAGTGGTAACAATTGCGATCTTTTTTGCGTAGGCCTACTGAATATTCAGCAAAACGGCTTCATGTAGATTAACAATGTCTATTAACCTTAAAATCCATTTATGAGCCTTTTTGAGGATTTTTGGACGCATTTCTAGACTTTGAAGGCGCCTACTCGACCAATAAAGTGTTTTTTTCCAATAATTTTTCATGAGGATGACTTTTTGTAATCTTTGTTTATCATCATGATGGAAATAGAACACATTTTGTGAGTGTTAAAAGTTTTCAAAATCCACATTTATTACTCATTAAGTAAACTAGAGAAAATTTGAAGCAAAACACCGAAGATTTCATGTCTCTGCGACATTCCGTTCAAGAGAAATGATGTTTTAAAGATCAGTGCCGAAATGCCGAAAATCGAATATTTCGACTTTTCCTCCAATATGCGAAAGTTTATACAAAACTCACAAAATTAGTGACAGACGACAATTTGAGCACGTCTTTGAACCAAGATTAATTTCTTTTCTAGATTATCAGTGTTGCCATTTTCTTTTGGAAATCATTTATTACTGAGTCTCAAGTATAAAAATACCCCCCCGTTCCAGTGGTAACAATTGCGATCTTTTGCGTAGGCCTACTGAATATTCAGCAAAACGGCTTCATGTAGATTAACAATGTCTATTAACCTTAAAATCCATTTATGAGCCTTTTTGAGGATTTTTGGACGCATTTCTAGACTTTGAAGGCGCCTACTCGACCAATAAAGTGTTTTTTTCCAATAATTTTTCATGAGGATGACTTTTTGTAATCTTTGTTTATCATCATGATGGAAATAGAACACATTTTGTGAGTGTTAAAAGTTTTCAAAATCCACATTTATTACTCATTAAGTAAACTAGAGAAAATTTGAAGCAAAACACCGAAGATTTCATGTCTCTGCGACATTCCGTTCAAGAGAAATGATGTTTTAAAGATCAGTGCCGAAATGCCGAAAATCGAATATTTCGACTTTTCCTCCAATATGCGAAAGTTTATACAAAACTCACAAAATTAGTGACAGACGACAATTTGAGCACGTCTTTGAACCAAGATTAATTTCTTTTCTAGATTATCAGTGTTGCCATTTTCTTTTGGAAATCATTTATTACTGAGTCTCAAGTATAAATACCCCCCCGTTCCAGTGGTAACAATTGCGATCTTTTTGCGTAGGCCTACTGAATATTCAGCAAAACGGCTTCATGCAGATTAACAATGTCTATTAACCTTAAAATCCATTTATGAGCCTTTTTGAGGATTTTTGGACGCATTTCTAGACTTTGAAGGCGCCTACTCGACCAATAAAGTGTTTTTTTCCAATAATTTTTCATGAGGATGACTTTTGTAATCTTTGTTTATCATCATGATGGAAATAGAACACATTTTGTGAAGCGCGTCTCTTATTTTGCGCGAAGAATGTAAAAGGAACGCGTTCATAATGACGGCCGTTATAAGGTGTTAAAAGTTTTCAAAATCCACATTTATTACTCATTAAGTAAACTAGAGAAAATTTGAAGCAAAACACCGAAGATTTCATGTCTCTGCGACATTCCGTTCAAGAGAAATGATGTTTTAAAGATCAGTGCCGAAATGCCGAAAATCGAATATTTCGACTTTTCCTCCAATATGCGAAAGTTTATACAAAACTCACAAAATTAGTGACAGACGACAATTTGAGCACGTCTTTGAACCAAGATTAATTTCTTTTCTAGATTATCAGTGTTGCCATTTTCTTTTGGAAATCATTTATTACTGAGTCTCAAGTATAAATACCCCCCCGTTCCAGTGGTAACAATTGCGATCTTTTTGCGTAGGCCTACTGAATATTCAGCAAAACGGCTTCATGTAGATTAACAATGTCTATTAACCTTAAAATCCATTTATGAGCCTTTTTGAGGATTTTTGGACGCATTTCTAGACTTTGAAGGCGCCTACTCGACCAATAAAGTGTTTTTTTTCAATAATTTTTCATGAGGATGACTTTTTTTTTTCTTTGTTTATCATCATGATGGAAATAGAACACATTTTGTGAAGCGCGTCTCTTATTTTGCGCGAAGAATGTAAAAGGAACGCGTTCATAATGACGGCCGTTATAAGGTGTTAAAAGTTTTCAAAATCCACATTTATTACTCATTAAGTAAACTAGAGAAAATTTGAAGCAAAACACCGAAGATTTCATGTCTCTGCGACATTCCGTTCAAGAGAAATGATGTTTTAAAGATCAGTGCCGAAATGCCGAAAATCGAATATTTCGACTTTTCCTCCAATATGCGAAAGTTTATACAAAACTCACAAAATTAGTGACAGACGACAATTTGAGCACGTCTTTGAACCAAGATTAATTTCTTTTCTAGATTATCAGTGTTGCCATTTTCTTTTGGAAATCATTTATTACTGAGTCTCAAGTATAAATACCCCCCCGTTCCAGTGGTAACAATTGCGATCTTTTGCGTAGGCCTACTGAATATTCAGCAAAACGGCTTCATGTAGATTAACAATGTCTATTAACCTTAAAATCCATTTATGAGCCTTTTTGAGGATTTTTGGACGCATTTCTAGACTTTGAAGGCGCCTACTCGACCAATAAAGTGTTTTTTTCCAATAATTTTTCATGAGGATGACTTTTTGTAATCTTTGTTTATCATCATGATGGAAATAGAACACATTTTGTGAGTGTTAAAAGTTTTCAAAATCCACATTTATTACTCATTAAGTAAACTAGAGAAAATTTGAAGCAAAACACCGAAGATTTCATGTCTCTGCGACATTCCGTTCAAGAGAAATGATGTTTTAAAGATCAGTGCCGAAATGCCGAAAATCGAATATTTCGACTTTTCCTCCAATATGCGAAAGTTTATACAAAACTCACAAAATTAGTGACAGACGACACTTTGAGCACGTCTTTGAACCAAGATTAATTTCTTTTCTAGATTATCAGTGTTGCCATTTTCTTTTGGAAATCATTTATTACTGAGTCTCAAGTATAAATACCCCCCGTTCCAGTGGTAACAATTGCGATCTTTTTGCGTAGGCCTACTGAATATTCAGCAAAACGGCTTCATGTAGATTAACAATGTCTATTAACCTTAAAATCCATTTATGAGCCTTTTTGAGGATTTTTGGACGCATTTCTAGACTTTGAAGGCGCCTACTCGACCAATAAAGTGTTTTTTTCCAATAATTTTTCATGAGGATGACTTTTTGTAATCTTTGTTTATCATCATGATGGAAATAGAACACATTTTGTGAAGCGCGTCTCTTATTTTGCGCGAAGAATGTAAAAGGAACGCGTTCATAATGACGGCCGTTATAAGGTGTTAAAAGTTTTCAAAATCCACATTTATTACTCATTAAGTAAACTAGAGAAAATTTGAAGCAAAACACCGAAGATTTCATGTCTCTGCGACATTCCGTTCAAGAGAAATGATGTTTTAAAGATCAGTGCCGAAATGCCGAAAATCGAATATTTCGACTTTTCCTCCAATATGCGAAAGTTTATACAAAACTCACAAAATTAGTGACAGACGACAATTTGAGCACGTCTTTGAACCAAGATTAATTTCTTTTCTAGATTATCAGTGTTGCCATTTTCTTTTGGAAATCATTTATTACTGAGTCTCAAGTATAAATACCCCCCCGTTCCAGTGGTAACAATTGCGATCTTTTGCGTAGGCCTACTGAATATTCAGCAAAACGGCTTCATGTAGATTAACAATGTCTATTAACCTTAAAATCCATTTATGAGCCTTTTTGAGGATTTTTGGACGCATTTCTAGACTTTGAAGGCGCCTACTCGACCAATAAAGTGTTTTTTTTCAATAATTTTTCATGAGGATGACTTTTTGTAATCTTTGTTTATCATCATGATGGAAATAGAACACATTTTGTGAAGCGCGTCTCTTATTTTGCGCGAAGAATGTAAAAGGAACGCGTTCATAATGACGGCCGTTATAAGGTGTTAAAAGTTTTCAAAATCCACATTTATTACTCATTAAGTAAACTAGAGAAAATTTGAAGCAAAACACCGAAGATTTCATGTCTCTGCGACATTCCGTTCAAGAGAAATGATGTTTTAAAGATCAGTGCCGAAATGCCGAAAATCGAATATTTCGACTTTTCCTCCAATATGCGAAAGTTTATACAAAACTCACAAAATTAGTGACAGACGACAATTTGAGCACGTCTTTGAACCAAGATTAATTTCTTTTCTAGATTATCAGTGTTGCCATTTTCTTTTGGAAATCATTTATTACTGAGTCTCAAGTATAAATCCCCCCCCCCCCCGTTCCAGTGGTAACAATTGCGATCTTTTTGCGTAGGCCTACTGAATATTCAGCAAAACGGCTTCATGTAGATTAACAATGTCTATTAACCTTAAAATCCATTTATGAGCCTTTTTGAGGATTTTTGGACGCATTTCTAGACTTTGAAGGCGCCTACTCGACCAATAAAGTGTTTTTTTCCAATAATTTTTCATGAGGATGACTTTTTGTAATCTTTGTTTATCATCATGATGGAAATAGAACACATTTTGTGAGTGTTAAAAGTTTTCAAAATCCACATTTATTACTCATTAAGTAAACTAGAGAAAATTTGAAGCAAAACACCGAAGATTTCATGTCTCTGCGACATTCCGTTCAAGAGAAATGATGTTTTAAAGATCAGTGCCGAAATGCCGAAAATCGAATATTTCGACTTTTCCTCCAATATGCGAAAGTTTATACAAAACTCACAAAATTAGTGACAGACGACAATTTGAGCACGTCTTTGAACCAAGATTAATTTCTTTTCTAGATTATCAGTGTTGCCATTTTCTTTTGGAAATCATTTATTACTGAGTCTCAAGTATAAATACCCCCCCGTTCCAGTGGTAACAATTGCGATCTTTTTGCGTAGGCCTACTGAATATTCAGCAAAACGGCTTCATGTAGATTAACACTGTCTATTAACCTTAAAATCCATTTATGAGCCTTTTGGAGGATTTTTGGACGCATTTCTAGACTTTGAAGGCTCCTACTCGGCCAATAAAGTGTTTTTTCCAATAATTTTTCATGAGGATGACTTTTTGTAATCTTTGTTTATCATCATGATGGAAATAGAACACATTTTGTGAAGCGCGTCTCTTATTTTGCGCGAAGAATGTAAAAGGAACGCGTTCATAATGACGGCCGTTATAAGGTGTTAAAAGTTTTCAAAATCCACATTTATTACTCATTAAGTAAACTAGAGAAAATTTGAAGCAAAACACCGAAGATTTCATGTCTCTGCGACATTCCGTTCAAGAGAAATGATGTTTTAAAGATCAGTGCCGAAATGCCGAAAATCGAATATTTCGACTTTTCCTCCAATATGCGAAAGTTTATACAAAACTCACAAAATTAGTGACAGACGACAATTTGAGCACGTCTTTGAACCAAGATTAATTTCTTTTCTAGATTATCAGTGTTGCCATTTTCTTTTGGAAATCATTTATTACTGAGTCTCAAGTATAAATACCCCCCGTTCCAGTGGTAACAATTGCGATCTTTTGCGTAGGCCTACTGAATATTCAGCAAAACGGCTTCATGCAGATTAACAATGTCTATTAACCTTACAATCCATTTATGAGCCTTTTTGAGGATTTTTTTTTTTTTTTCTAGACTTTGAAGGCGCCTACTCGACCAATAAAGTGTTTTTTTCAATAATTTTTCATGAGGATGACTTTTTGTAATCTTTGTTTATCATCATGATGGAAATAGAACACATTTTGTGAAGCGCGTCTCTTATTTTGCGCGAAGAATGTAAAAGGAACGCGTTCATAATGACGGCCGTTATAAGGTGTTAAAAGTTTTCAAAATCCACATTTATTACTCATTAAGTAAACTAGAGAAAATTTGAAGCAAAACACCGAAGATTTCATGTCTCTGCGACATTCCGTTCAAGAGAAATGATGTTTTAAAGATCAGTGCCGAAATGCCGAAAATCGAATATTTCGACTTTTCCTCCAATATGCGAAAGTTTATACAAAACTCACAAAATTAGTGACAGACGACAATTTGAGCACGTCTTTGAACCAAGATTAATTTCTTTTCTAGATTATCAGTGTTGCCATTTTCTTTTGGAAATCATTTATTACTGAGTCTCAAGTATAAATACCCCCCGTTCCAGTGGTAACAATTGCGATCTTTTTGCGTAGGCCTACTGAATATTCAGCAAAACGGCTTCATGTAGATTAACAATGTCTATTAACCTTAAAATCCATTTATGAGCCTTTTTGAGGATTTTGGACGCATTTCTAGACTTTGAAGGCGCCTACTCGACCAATAAAGTGTTTTTTTCCAATAATTTTTCATGAGGATGACTTTTTGTAATCTTTGTTTATCATCATGATGGAAATAGAACACATTTTGTGAGTGTTAAAAGTTTTCAAAATCCACATTTATTACTCATTAAGTAAACTAGAGAAAATTTGAAGCAAAACACCGAAGATTTCATGTCTCTGCGACATTCCGTTCAAGAGAAATGATGTTTTAAAGATCAGTGCCGAAATGCCGAAAATCGAATATTTCGACTTTTCCTCCAATATGCGAAAGTTTATACAAAACTCACAAAATTAGTGACAGACGACAATTTGAGCACGTCTTTGAACCAAGATTAATTTCTTTTCTAGATTATCAGTGTTGCCATTTTCTTTTGGAAATCATTTATTACTGAGTCTCAAGTATAAATACCCCCCCCCCCCGTTCCAGTGGTAACAATTGCGATCTTTTTGCGTAGGCCTACTGAATATTCAGCAAAACGGCTTCATGTAGATTAACAATGTCTATTAACCTTAAAATCCATTTATGAGCCTTTTGAGGATTTTTGGACGCATTTCTAGACTTTGAAGGCGCCTACTCGACCAATAAAGTGTTTTTTTCCAATAATTTTTCATGAGGATGACTTTTTGTAATCTTTGTTTATCATCATGATGGAAATAGAACACATTTTGTGAGTGTTAAAAGTTTTCAAAATCCACATTTATTACTCATTAAGTAAACTAGAGAAAATTTGAAGCAAAACACCGAAGATTTCATGTCTCTGCGACATTCCGTTCAAGAGAAATGATGTTTTAAAGATCTGTGCCGAAATGCCGAAAATCGAATATTTCGACTTTTCCTCCAATATGCGAAAGTTTATACAAAACTCACAAAATTAGTGACAGACGACAATTTGAGCACGTCTTTGAACCAAGATTAATTTCTTTTCTAGATTATCAGTGTTGCCATTTTCTTTTGGAAATCATTTATTACTGAGTCTCAAGTATAAATACCCCCCCCGTTCCAGTGGTAACAATTGCGATCTTTTGCGTAGGCCTACTGAATATTCAGCAAAACGGCTTCATGTAGATTAACAATGTCTATTAACCTTAAAATCCATTTATGAGCCTTTTTGAGGATTTTTGGACGCATTTCTAGACTTTGAAGGCGCCTACTCGACCAATAAAGTGTTTTTTCCAATAATTTTTCATGAGGATGACTTTTTGTAATCTTTGTTTATCATCATGATGGAAATAGAACACATTTTGTGAAGCGCGTCTCTTATTTTGCGCGAAGAATGTAAAAGGAACGCGTTCATAATGACGGCCGTTATAAGGTGTTAAAAGTTTTCAAAATCCACATTTATTACTCATTAAGTAAACTAGAGAAAATTTGAAGCAAAACACCGAAGATTTCATGTCTCTGCGACATTCCGTTCAAGAGAAATGATGTTTTAAAGATCAGTGCCGAAATGCCGAAAATCGAATATTTCGACTTTTCCTCCAATATGCGAAAGTTTATACAAAACTCACAAAATTAGTGACAGACGACAATTTGAGCACGTCTTTGAACCAAGATTAATTTCTTTTCTAGATTATCAGTGTTGCCATTTTCTTTTGGAAATCATTTATTACTGAGTCTCAAGTATAAATACCCCCCGTTCCAGTGGTAACAATTGCGATCTTTTTGCGTAGGCCTACTGAATATTCAGCAAAACGGCTTCATGTAGATTAACAATGTCTATTAACCTTAAAATCCATTTATGAGCCTTTTTGAGGATTTTTGGACGCATTTCTAGACTTTGAAGGCGCCTACTCGACCAATAAAGTGTTTTTTTCCAATAATTTTTCATGAGGATGACTTTTGTAATCTTTGTTTATCATCATGATGGAAATAGAACACATTTTGTGAGTGTTAAAAGTTTTCAAAATCCACATTTATTACTCATTAAGTAAACTAGAGAAAATTTGAAGCAAAACACCGAAGATTTCATGTCTCTGCGACATTCCGTTCAAGAGAAATGATGTTTTAAAGATCAGTGCCGAAATGCCGAAAATCGAATATTTCGACTTTTCCTCCAATATGCGAAAGTTTATACAAAACTCACAAAATTAGTGACAGACGACAATTTGAGCACGTCTTTGAACCAAGATTAATTTCTTTTCTAGATTATCAGTGTTGCCATTTTCTTTTGGAAATCATTTATTACTGAGTCTCAAGTATAAATACCCCCCGTTCCAGTGGTAACAATTGCGAGCTTTTAGCGTAGGCCTACTGAATATTCAGCAAAACGGCTTCATGTAGATTAACAATGTCTATTAACCTTAAAATCCATTTATGAGCCTTTTTGAGGATTTTTGGACGCATTTCTAGACTTTGAAGGCGCCTACTCGACCAATAAAGTGTTTTTTTCCAATAATTTTTCATGAGGATGACTTTTGTAATCTTTGTTTATCATCATGATGGAAATAGAACACATTTTGTGAAGCGCGTCTCTTATTTTGCGCGAAGAATGTAAAAGGAACGCGTTCATAATGACGGCCGTTATAAGGTGTTAAAAGTTTTCAAAATCCACATTTATTACTCATTAAGTAAACTAGAGAAAATTTGAAGCAAAACACCGAAGATTTCATGTCTCTGCGACATTCCGTTCAAGAGAAATGATGTTTTAAAGATCAGTGCCGAAATGCCGAAAATCGAATATTTCGACTTTTCCTCCAATATGCGAAAGTTTATACAAAACTCACAAAATTAGTGACAGACGACAATTTGAGCACGTCTTTGAACCAAGATTAATTTCTTTTCTAGATTATCAGTGTTGCCATTTTCTTTTGGAAATCATTTATTACTGAGTCTCAAGTATAAATACCCCCCCGTTCCAGTGGTAACAATTGCGATCTTTTTGCGTAGGCCTACTGAATATTCAGCAAAACGGCTTCATGTAGATTAACAATGTCTATTAACCTTAAAATCCATTTATGAGCCTTTTTGAGGATTTTTGGACGCATTTCTAGACTTTGAAGGCGCCTACTCGACCAATAAAGTGTTTTTTTTCAATAATTTTTCATGAGGATGACTTTTTGTAATCTTTGTTTATCATCATGATGGAAATAGAACACATTTTGTGAAGCGCGTCTCTTATTTTGCGCGAAGAATGTAAAAGGAACGCGTTCATAATGACGGCCGTTATAAGGTGTTAAAAGTTTTCAAAATCCACATTTATTACTCATTAAGTAAACTAGAGAAAATTTGAAGCAAAACACCGAAGATTTCATGTCTCTGCGACATTCCGTTCAAGAGAAATGATGTTTTAAAGATCAGTGCCGAAATGCCGAAAATCGAATATTTCGACTTTTCCTCCAATATGCGAAAGTTTATACAAAACTCACAAAATTAGTGACAGACGACAATTTGAGCACGTCTTTGAACCAAGATTAATTTCTTTTCTAGATTATCAGTGTTGCCATTTTCTTTTGGAAATCATTTATTACTGAGTCTCAAGTATAAATACCCCCCGTTCCAGTGGTAACAATTGCGATCTTTTGCGTAGGCCTACTGAATATTCAGCAAAACGGCTTCATGTAGATTAACAATGTCTATTAACCTTAAAATCCATTTATGAGCCTTTTTGAGGATTTTTGGACGCATTTCTAGACTTTGAAGGCGCCTACTCGACCAATAAAGTGTTTTTTTCCAATAATTTTTCATGAGGATGACTTTTTGTAATCTTTGTTTATCATCATGATGGAAATAGAACACATTTTGTGAGTGTTAAAAGTTTTCAAAATCCACATTTATTACTCATTAAGTAAACTAGAGAAAATTTGAAGCAAAACACCGAAGATTTCATGTCTCTGCGACATTCCGTTCAAGAGAAATGATGTTTTAAAGATCAGTGCCGAAATGCCGAAAATCGAATATTTCGACTTTTCCTCCAATATGCGAAAGTTTATACAAAACTCACAAAATTAGTGACAGACGACAATTTGAGCACGTCTTTGAACCAAGATTAATTTCTTTTCTAGATTATCAGTGTTGCCATTTTCTTTTGGAAATCATTTATTACTGAGTCTCAAGTATAAATACCCCCCCGTTCCAGTGGTAACAATTGCGATCTTTTTGCGTAGGCCTACTGAATATTCAGCAAAACGGCTTCATGTAGATTAACAATGTCTATTAACCTTAAAATCCATTTATGAGCCTTTTTGAGGATTTTTGGACGCATTTCTAGACTTTGAAGGCGCCTACTCGACCAATAAAGTGTTTTTTTCCAATAATTTTTCATGAGGATGACTTTTTGTAATCTTTGTTTATCATCATGATGGAAATAGAACACATTTTGTGAGTGTTAAAAGTTTTCAAAATCCACATTTATTACTCATTAAGTAAACTAGAGAAAATTTGAAGCAAAACACCGAAGATTTCATGTCTCTGCGACATTCCGTTCAAGAGAAATGATGTTTTAAAGATCAGTGCCGAAATGCCGAAAATCGAATATTTCGACTTTTCCTCCAATATGCGAAAGTTTATACAAAACTCACAAAATTAGTGACAGACGACAATTTGAGCACGTCTTTGAACCAAGATTAATTTCTTTTCTAGATTATCAGTGTTGCCATTTTCTTTTGGAAATCATTTATTACTGAGTCTCAAGTATAAATACCCCCCCCCGTTCCAGTGGTAACAATTGCGATCTTTTGCGTAGGCCTACTGAATATTCAGCAAAACGGCTTCATGTAGATTAACAATGTCTATTAACCTTAAAATCCATTTATGAGCCTTTTTGAGGATTTTTGGACGCATTTCTAGACTTTGAAGGCGCCTACTCGACCAATAAAGTGTTTTTTTCCAATAATTTTTCATGAGGATGACTTTTGTAATCTTTGTTTATCATCATGATGGAAATAGAACACATTTTGTGAAGCGCGTCTCTTATTTTGCGCGAAGAATGTAAAAGGAACGCGTTCATAATGACGGCCGTTATAAGGTGTTAAAAGTTTTCAAAATCCACATTTATTACTCATTAAGTAAACTAGAGAAAATTTGAAGCAAAACACCGAAGATTTCATGTCTCTGCGACATTCCGTTCAAGAGAAATGATGTTTTAAAGATCAGTGCCGAAATGCCGAAAATCGAATATTTCGACTTTTCCTCCAATATGCGAAAGTTTATACAAAACTCACAAAATTAGTGACAGACGACAATTTGAGCACGTCTTTGAACCAAGATTAATTTCTTTTCTAGATTATCAGTGTTGCCATTTTCTTTTGGAAATCATTTATTACTGAGTCTCAAGTATAAATACCCCCCCGTTCCAGTGGTAACAATTGCGATCTTTTTGCGTAGGCCTACTGAATATTCAGCAAAACGGCTTCATGTAGATTAACAATGTCTATTAACCTTAAAATCCATTTATGAGCCTTTTTGAGGATTTTTGGACGCATTTCTAGACTTTGAAGGCGCCTACTCGACCAATAAAGTGTTTTTTTTTTTATTTTTTTTCATGAGGATGACTTTTTGTAATCTTTGTTTATCATCATGATGGAAATAGAACACATTTTGTGAAGCGCGTCTCTTATTTTGCGCGAAGAATGTAAAAGGAACGCGTTCATAATGACGGCCGTTATAAGGTGTTAAAAGTTTTCAAAATCCACATTTATTACTCATTAAGTAAACTAGAGAAAATTTGAAGCAAAACACCGAAGATTTCATGTCTCTGCGACATTCCGTTCAAGAGAAATGATGTTTTAAAGATCAGTGCCGAAATGCCGAAAATCGAATATTTCGACTTTTCCTCCAATATGCGAAAGTTTATACAAAACTCACAAAATTAGTGACAGACGACAATTTGAGCACGTCTTTGAACCAAGATTAATTTCTTTTCTAGATTATCAGTGTTGCCATTTTCTTTTGGAAATCATTTATTACTGAGTCTCAAGTATAAATACCCCCCCGTTCCAGTGGTAACAATTGCGATCTTTTTGCGTAGGCCTACTGAATATTCAGCAAAACGGCTTCATGTAGATTAACAATGTCTATTAACCTTAAAATCCATTTATGAGCCTTTTTGAGGATTTTTGGACGCATTTCTAGACTTTGAAGGCGCCTACTCGACCAATAAAGTGTTTTTTTCCAATAATTTTTCATGAGGATGACTTTTTGTAATCTTTGTTTATCATCATGATGGAAATAGAACACATTTTGTGAGTGTTAAAAGTTTTCAAAATCCACATTTATTACTCATTAAGTAAACTAGAGAAAATTTGAAGCAAAACACCGAAGATTTCATGTCTCTGCGACATTCCGTTCAAGAGAAATGATGTTTTAAAGATCAGTGCCGAAATGCCGAAAATCGAATATTTCGACTTTTCCTCCAATATGCGAAAGTTTATACAAAACTCACAAAATTAGTGACAGACGACAATTTGAGCACGTCTTTGAACCAAGATTAATTTCTTTTCTAGATTATCAGTGTTGCCATTTTCTTTTGGAAATCATTTATTACTGAGTCTCAAGTATAAATACCCCCCCGTTCCAGTGGTAACAATTGCGATCTTTTTGCGTAGGCCTACTGAATATTCAGCAAAACGGCTTCATGTAGATTAACAATGTCTATTAACCTTAAAATCCATTTATGAGCCTTTTTGAGGATTTTTGGACGCATTTCTAGACTTTGAAGGCGCCTACTCGACCAATAAAGTGTTTTTTTCCAATAATTTTTCATGAGGATGACTTTTTGTAATCTTTGTTTATCATCATGATGGAAATAGAACACATTTTGTGAAGCGCGTCTCTTATTTTGCGCGAAGAATGTAAAAGGAACGCGTTCATAATGACGGCCGTTATAAGGTGTTAAAAGTTTTCAAAATCCACATTTATTACTCATTAAGTAAACTAGAGAAAATTTGAAGCAAAACACCGAAGATTTCATGTCTCTGCGACATTCCGTTCAAGAGAAATGATGTTTTAAAGATCAGTGCCGAAATGCCGAAAATCGAATATTTCGACTTTTCCTCCAATATGCGAAAGTTTATACAAAACTCACAAAATTAGTGACAGACGACAATTTGAGAGCACGTCTTTGAACCAAGATTAATTTCTTTTCTAGATTATCAGTGTTGCCATTTTCTTTTGGAAATCATTTATTACTGAGTCTCAAGTATAAATACCCCCCCGTTCCAGTGGTAACAATTGCGATCTTTTGCGTAGGCCTACTGAATATTCAGCAAAACGGCTTCATGTAGATTAACAATGTCTATTAACCTTAAAATCCATTTATGAGCCTTTTTGAGGATTTTTGGACGCATTTCTAGACTTTGAAGGCGCCTACTCGACCAATAAAGTGTTTTTTTTTCAATAATTTTTCATGAGGATGACTTTTTGTAATCTTTGTTTATCATCATGATGGAAATAGAACACATTTTGTGAAGCGCGTCTCTTATTTTGCGCGAAGAATGTAAAAGGAACGCGTTCATAATGACGGCCGTTATAAGGTGTTAAAAGTTTTCAAAATCCACATTTATTACTCATTAAGTAAACTAGAGAAAATTTGAAGCAAAACACCGAAGATTTCATGTCTCTGCGACATTCCGTTCAAGAGAAATGATGTTTTAAAGATCAGTGCCGAAATGCCGAAAATCGAATATTTCGACTTTTCCTCCAATATGCGAAAGTTTATACAAAACTCACAAAATTAGTGACAGACGACAATTTGAGCACGTCTTTGAACCAAGATTAATTTCTTTTCTAGATTATCAGTGTTGCCATTTTCTTTTGGAAATCATTTATTACTGAGTCTCAAGTATAAATACCCCCCCCGTTCCAGTGGTAACAATTGCGATCTTTTTGCGTAGGCCTACTGAATATTCAGCAAAACGGCTTCATGTAGATTAACAATGTCTATTAACCTTAAAATCCATTTATGAGCCTTTTTGAGGATTTTTGGACGCATTTCTAGACTTTGAAGGCGCCTACTCGACCAATAAAGTGTTTTTTTCCAATAATTTTTCATGAGGATGACTTTTTGTAATCTTTGTTTATCATCATGATGGAAATAGAACACATTTTGTGAGTGTTAAAAGTTTTCAAAATCCACATTTATTACTCATTAAGTAAACTAGAGAAAATTTGAAGCAAAACACCGAAGATTTCATGTCTCTGCGACATTCCGTTCAAGAGAAATGATGTTTTAAAGATCAGTGCCGAAATGCCGAAAATCGAATATTTCGACTTTTCCTCCAATATGCGAAAGTTTATACAAAACTCACAAAATTAGTGACAGACGACAATTTGAGCACGTCTTTGAACCAAGATTAATTTCTTTTCTAGATTATCAGTGTTGCCATTTTCTTTTGGAAATCATTTATTACTGAGTCTCAAGTATAAATACCCCCCCGTTCCAGTGGTAACAATTGCGATCTTTTTGCGTAGGCCTACTGAATATTCAGCAAAACGGCTTCATGTAGATTAACAATGTCTATTAACCTTAAAATCCATTTATGAGCCTTTTTGAGGATTTTTGGACGCATTTCTAGACTTTGAAGGCGCCTACTCGACCAATAAAGTGTTTTTTTCCAATAATTTTTCATGAGGATGACTTTTTGTAATCTTTGTTTATCATCATGATGGAAATAGAACACATTTTGTGAAGCGCGTCTCTTATTTTGCGCGAAGAATGTAAAAGGAACGCGTTCATAATGACGGCCGTTACAAGGGGGCGTAGCACTAATTCAGCGCCCCATAGGATAACGTGTGATTTCGGCCTACTTGAAGCGCCATTTCTGGCGTCCCTGCAATACTTGGCAAAATAAATTTGGTATCAAATTAAAGCTCTATTTCTCTAGATTCCAAAACTTTTGTCGGCATATATCGATGACCATTGACTTTTTTCGCTAATTTGCGGTGCAAAAAAAAAAGAGCTAAAATATACTAAACTCACCACTCACATTTCAAAATCGGGTTTCTCTTAATCCGCCACAAAGAATTGCTTTTGAGATCAATTGTCCAGTTTTTATCTGCATGTTATCATTAAAGACACTTGTCGAATTCATATGAGCCGATATTGAGTGATTTAAAGGTGAACATGTCGGTAGATATGGTCGCTACAATCTCATATTCACTATGGACTATATTAGCCGAATTTCGTTGTTACATAAAATGCGTAGTGATTTAGTGTTGCGCCCTCTCTAACATTCCCTAAAATTAAAAATGGATTTTTTAAATTTTTTTTTAAAGTAAACACTTTATCCAAAAAAAAAAACTGACGAGAGAATTTAGATATTAAGCTTATTTACCATCCCTGAAAGTTTGGTAACCATAGCTCCTTCCTAAGTGGGCAAAAAAAAATCAAAAATTGTCAAAATTAAGGGAATTTTCAAAAAATAAAGAAAAACATAAGAATTGTTACAATTCTTATAAGACTCTTAAAATAGGTGGGGAAAATACTTTTCTTTGCTATGTTAAAGATTTAAATGAACAGACCTGATTGATCAGACACAGGAGCTATTTTTCTGCAAGGGTGTTGTATCCGAGGCAGCTAGGAACAAAATCATCACTTATAATTAATTCAAGACATGTGATTTTTGGGTAAAAATTTCATCATTGGTGATTTTTGTGCAGTTTTAACCAAAAACTTATTTTTTACATGGGAAAGTTTTTGAAAAATGATTTATGCGTCATGGAAAGCATAATTATCAACTTTTTAGGCCTAATGAGATGGATGTTTGGATCAAAAAGTCAATCACAACATTTTTCTGTGACCTATGGTTTTTTGACCTATGACCTCTTGAAATTCATTAGTAAGCATAAAATGCATGTTTCTAGTGATTTTGGCAAAAAAATGACCCCTTTTCATAATTTTCAGTAATTACTTAGGCCTATATTACAAAAGTTTGTTTTCAATTTAATCTTTAACTAATAGGCCAAACTACAAGACTTCTTGAATTTTAAGCTATTAGGAAAATTCAAAGGTAGTTTCCAGGGAAATGGCCATTTATACTCTTTTTTAAAGCAAATTTCCCAGTATGTCAAAAAAAATGTGTGTAAATGGATTTTATGCCTGCTTATGAATGAGGTCATAGACTGACTTTTTGAATTTTTAGATAACATCCATCTCAATAAATTCATATCATATACTTTCCATGATGCATAAATCATTTTTTCATTTTTTGGTCAAAACTGGACAAAAATAAGTAAAAAATTATATTTCCACCTGTTAAATTCATACTGCATTGAACGAAGTGATGACTTTGATCATTAGTATGAAATATGAAGTTTATATTCCATTTTATTTTCAAAGAGACAGCTTGTTAAAATGTGATTGGGGGGGGGGTCATAATGACAAAAATACTCTTAAAACGTGACCGATCGAATTATACTCCTTTAAAGCTAACAGCTGATATCTTAGTATCAAGCGGACAATCCATATGAAAAGGTTTGACTACAAAAACGATTATCTTATAAATGCATATAGGCCTATCTACGCACAGTTTCCACCTCGATACACGCGAGTACACAGGATGATATTTCCATACACATCGAGTCTAGCCTCTGTGGGTACGGTATACTACACAGTTGAGAGAGCATAGCATCATAAGAGCTGTATGAGATCTAGTGGAAATAGGCATCTGTGATTGGTTTTTGTCAAAACCTCACGTGTTCCCTTCATCCAATCAGATTTTTTTATATCGAACGAAAGCTAACACTTTCCCCTAAAAACACTTTTTTCATTAGTCAACAGATAACAATTCAATGTTTGTAGCAAGGCGAATGTGGTAAATATGTTGAAAACGACCTATGCCAGTACCCCCGGTACAATGTTTGACCAAAATGTAGGTTTTAGAAGTCAATACAATATTTTTCCAATTTTATGTCATTAAATGAAAGAGCATAAATATATTGTCCAAATACTACTTTAATGAGTAATGGCCAATCCTCTTTAAATTGCAAATATTGTGCAAAAAGTTACTATTTTCGGCTGTTTCATCATACGGTTGTAAATTCAATGAACTATGACTTTGCGAAATGGCGCTTACAAATTGATATGAGGCCAAAAATAAAATTGCTGTGTTGCCCTTAAGTGCTCTGTAACCCACCTTTGCACATAATTACTCTTCCCCTTACCACTCATTGGAAAAGGGTCATTGCTTCTTGTATACATGATTACATGTTATGAGAGTTTTAATATAATTATGTCAGCTGCGAGGAGAGAGTCATCTCTTTTTCACAATACTTTGCCGACCATTATCAAGTCTCTTTTTTCAAGCATGCATAACATTATTAAACTTCGGCACATTACTCAGTTATCTTCTATACTATTAAAGAGGAACTTGCCGATAATCAATATTGATCGATAAAAGAGGAACTTGCCGATAATCAATATTGATCGATACTTTGAAGAGGAACTTGCCGATAATCGATACTTCTTGGGATCGATTCATCGGTATCATCTCACTGGAGATTATAGATGAAAAATAAATTAATAAATTAATAAATAGATAAATAAATAAGTTCTAGCATTTCCAGATGAATGGTAAATGCATAGATAGATAGATAAATTAATAAATACAAATAATTATTTGGATTTATTCGGTAGATCAACCAATGGTGGCCCGCTTATATTTACGGTCCGTTGCTGCGTTGCTATACGCGGATTACGCACAGGTCGTGGCAACTTCCCGACGCGCTAATGGTAACAAAACTTCCAGCACGGTATCGGTATAAATCGCAACCGTATAATAAATCAACTGCATTCGTTTATGATGATTTTCGGAAACTTCTTTTGTGATGACTTTCCGAAGATTTTAAGGTAGGCCTAGGCTTGATTAGCATGGTATGATATATCTCAATCGATATTGATCGATACTTTGAAGAGGAACTTGCCGATAATCGATACTTCTTGGGATCGATCGCGATTCATCGGTATCATCTCACTGGAGATTATAGATGAAAAATAAATTAATAAATTAATAAATAGATAAATAAATAAGTTCTAGCATTTCCAGATGAATGGTAAATGCATAGATAGATAGATAAATTAATAAATACAAATAATTATTTGGATTTATTCGGTATTACCAAATTCTACAGTGTTAGCTCCCGGGGTTAGCTCCAACCATCAACGACATCAAAGCCAAACCCCAAACCTTTTTTGGTTACTAAGGACGAATAGCCCAATCACCCAAGCCACATTATGATCCTCCCCTCCCTAAGAAGGATCTTGTAGCCAAGTGAGAAGAGGGAGGAATGGTGTGGCACTTCATGTAAGTTCATAAGATATGCCTGGTTTGCACACTCTTAGAAAAAATGGTTGTCAGTAGAACTAATGGTTCTTGAGCTGTCGTGTATGTGGAACCTTAAATGTTCTACAAAGAAGGGAAAGAACCATTTCAGGCCTGAAATAGGTTCTGAAAAGTCCAGAAAGAACCATTTTTGGTTCTGTAAATTTTCAAGAACCATTTTCTCTTGAGGGTTCTACATACAGGACAGCCAAGGACCCTTTTTTTAAGAGTGCAATTGCCTTAGAACATAGGAGACCAATTATTACCAACGAAGCGCAAACATGGCAAAACTCCGCTGTTTACCTCCATTTAAAGGACACTGGACACTCAATTAACGAGGAAGTCGTGATTCTGGATCAGGATGAACAATGGCATAGGAGAGGCATAAAAGAAACCATTTGGGAGCGCATTGAGCAACCATCACTGAACAAAAAAGGGGGACTCTGGTTTAACTTATCTCATGCATGGGACCGGGCCATCGCGTGACCAGCCCAGCGGGTCAGTTGCCTGATGAAGTCTGGTGGTTCCAGACGCAACGCCGCAATAGTTGCAAAAAATAAGTTTCAGTATTAGATTTAATTCCAAAACTCAATGTGAGTTATTAATAATCTTGGGAAATCCCTATTATTCCAGAAAGTTATTGCATCATTGGGAAACTCCCTAACTCCCTTAGATTGTAAAATGAATAATATGACATCATGGGGAATCACCCACATGAAGTGTTGTATGTAATGATGGAGAAAGCAGCGCAAGGAGATAAGTGTTTGGAGAAAGCAGCACCATTTTTTGTGTGAGGATTTTATAAGGATATATAAATGCAACTGTACAATGGACTTCGCTGATTTTTGCGGGACAAGTGAATAAGGATAATACATCAGCCGTTCAGAACATTGTAGAGGACTGCTGGTTAAGTACTGAGTAGTTAAAATTGTGATTGTGTGATTATTTTGTATGTACATTTGTTGTCATATAAATCACATTTTACTTTCAATTAAAGACTTAGATTTTGTTTCAAATAGTGTATTTGTGTTGTGCATTCGTGTGAATTTGGGTAAAAGGTGATTTTGGCCTTGAGTCAGTACGACTCGTATTGATTCACACTGTCATTAAAGATCTGCTGCGGTATTAGCGGTCCTGGAGATAACGAGAGCTGAGAATGGGCCCGAGGGGTGGAAGACTCAAGGAGAGCGATATCGTCAACAAATGCCAGGTCATTTAGCAATTTGGCTGGATATATTCCAGATTGACGAGGACAGGTCACAACTCCGGAGTCTGGTCCAGACGCCTTTCCCAAAAGGTAGTCAACAAGGATGATAAAGACAAAGGGAGCCAATACATCACCTTGCAGGACTCCTGTTGTTACATCGAAGGGTTCAGAGATGCCTCTGTCAACCATAACTGCGCTGCTGGAGTTACTGTAACATGGTAAAGTACCCTTATGGCACTGACCAAAGTGCTTGGAATACCGTAGTGACGCAATATTGAGAACATTACTGTTCTGTTGATGGAATCAAAGGCCTTCTTGATGTCAACGAAGGTATAAACTGTTAAGGGGAGCTGGTAATACTTAAAGCCTTCCATAATTCTTCCCAGTATATGGATCTGCTGTGCGCAGCTGCGTCCTGGTCTGAAACCAGCCTGGTTGCTTCTCAGCAAAGGGTCTATATGAGGCTGGATTCGGTTTAAAAGGATCGTGTTGTAGACTTGAGCAGCTACGGACATGGGTGATATGCCTCTATAGTTGGTCATCAAAGAAAGGTCACCTTTCTTTGGCAATGGTATAATAACATTGGTGATCCATTGGCGTGGTGGAGATAGTGTAGTGTAACTTCTGAACAGAAAGCATGAATGACATCAACCATTTCATCACCACCTCCATGAAGGGCCTCGACTGTAATGGTCTCGGCTGTTTTACGTGTTTTTCATACTGACATAGTATCTCGTGCGTATTGTTTTCAATTTGTCAGTAATAATATGTCTTTATTTCCTTTGAAAGTTATATAAAGATTAAAAATATATTTATTTTACTGCAGAAAATTTACGTACAAAATATAGTTGATATCTGATTTAAGCAACTCGATTTTATATTGGCATTTCTTCAAACCCGATAATCTTGAAAAGTTGTTTATTCGCGGTACCCCCCTTACGCAACTATATGGCATGCTGCCGACGAATTTTGGCTTATTTTTCTTCTTTTATGATTTTAAGGGGACTTCTCCCATGGAAAAATGTAGGGAGAGACGTGTCCCCCGTCATAGCTCTAGTACTTAGAGCCTCCACACTATCCACAAGCCAAGGCCACAAACAATATACTGCCTATTCTAAGTTGGTGGGCAGAGAGCCTCTGCACATTCACGACAAGTGAGGTGGTGTGCATAGATATTGCCATCCAGGATTAAGCCAATTGTCCTATAGTAAAATTATGAAGGAAACCGATAAAAATATAAATAAATAAAACAATAAAAAATACATAATAATCATTTTTATTTGAAGGAAAAATAAAAACGTAAAATGTAATCAGAAGGAAATAGCTTTCTGAAGTGGGATCAAGTTTGACAAGTGAAAAATACAACAACAAAAAATATTTTGCTTACTCATGCGCTTCACTTTTTTTGTCAACGGTAATAGCAATAAATTACACGTAGCCTATACATGAACGTGCAAAGCTCATTTCAAGTTCGTTTTGATTTCTTACGGTCCAATGCATTTCACAAGGAAGTTAAAGCACAATATCCATGCAAGTAAATTACAGACATGCTGACAAAATGACACAGTAATGGTGTATCACGCATCTAATACGGTAAGTGTAAAATATTAAGAATAATTACACGAATTGAATTGACTTTTTGGCGAAGTTTCGTAGCTATATTACATAGCTCAGCTATTACATAGAAGGCACCATACCCCGCTCAGGGTGCCTAACCCTAACCCTAACCCTAACCTTAACCCTAACCTTAACCCTAACCCTAACCCTAACCCTAACGCTGTGTTGGGAGGTGAGGTGGGTTATTCTGTAGTTATGCGTCACCTTATAATTAAGTATTACCTTATCATAATTTCAAGAAAGAACAAAGCGGAAACGCTTTCAGAAACTCTTCGGATAAAAACACGCAAACCATCATAAAGAACATGTCTGTGTATTTTAACTTCTTCCTGCTGTTATTGTTTAGTAAGTAAAATACACAATAAAAAAATTCACAGTGATTTATAATGCGCTACGCACAGGCACAACGCCTAGACGTTGATCCACAAGCCTCAGCACACTTTACAAGTTGTCGCTGACCACTATGACCCCGCATCATTCCATAAACCATTAAACAACAAATCAAGGACTTTGCTGCTTCAAGAGCGCACATCCTAGACATTCCACAAATAACCTTCGCAGGATCAGCTCCCCGAGTTTCGTAGGGGTTACAACGAGACAAATTAGCAGTAAGTTCCTTGTCCAGGGGAATTTCAAGCCAATTCAATTTTTCCACGAGAGCGTACTAGGCACCGCACAGCGTCATCATCCCTATATCTTCGTGTCAAAAATTGCCGTGATAGTACGGCGAATCCTCTCGTTTTTCAATAGCTACGCATGGCGATTTTGTTCGAGATAGGCCGAGCGACTCAGGCAAAGCATAGTAGTACGACTGTCATGTGAGATAACACCAAGTTCTATTCTACAAATTATTACGATTTGCGCATGCTCTAGTATCCCATATGGTGTTGCTATTACAAGGAAATTCGATTTGTTTTGAGGTAAACCCCAGGTTTTGTTTTTAATACACTAACTTAAAATTAAATACACTAATTAGCGACCATTGCTGTTAGCTCTGGATACATTTTTACTGCATTTTTGGCGTAACGATTTTTAAATCGTAAGTTAAAATTGTGATATATTTAATTTTGAGAATTACTATTATATAAAGGAACACAAATAACCCATTCACCTACAATCCAGGTGCTTGTATTGAATATTCGATCACACATGTATTTCACAATGCATATGTAAACTTTCTTTATCTATGTCAACAATAGAAGCTAATAGAATATTGATTTCACCAACGGAGTATGGAGCTATGAAAAAAAATATTTATAATACAGGGTGTTGACACTGTGCACCGCCAGGGTTCGAACCCGCAACCTCTCGCACCAAAGTCGAACGCCTTGTCGATTGAGCTAACTTGACTACCTTGTTACCTCACGATTTGCTCACATTTGATAGGATTAGTTTTTTTGGTTTTGTTTAGATACGAGGATGCGTTTTGTGAGCGCTTGATGTCACGTGATATCGTTGTAACCAATCGGCCATATTCTTGCGTCAAATCATAGGTTCCGTCTCGCGTCAACGTACGAACAACTAATCCTGTCAACAGCTGCGTTTACGGTAATAGTGCTCCAAAACAGGTTTTTGCTATCAATAAACAACGAGTCCTAAAGGCAAATAATAGGAATGGAGATTTTGGCACTACGTTAATTGTTAATAATATACATTTATTGAAGCAACGTGTTGCATGCTTATTGAAAACAAAGCATTGCTTTACATCTTTGATATAAATTAGTTATGGATGAAGTTGACAAATGTCCCAATGACATGAAAAGAGGTAAAGCACCAGGAGAAGATGGAGTGCTAGTCGACATTCTCAAGGATGGAGGCAGCACAGTAAAGGTAGAGCTTGCAAAGCTATTCACACTATGTATCCAGACTAACCAGACACCGGACAGTTGGAATAATGCCCTTATAATTCTCATCCACAACAAGGGGGACATCAAAGAACTACAGACCAATCAGCTTACTCTCAAACACATACAAACTTTTCACCAAAGTTCTTACAAATCGGATTACCAACATCCTTGACTTCAACCAACCCAGGGAACAGGAGGGGTTCCGGAGCAGTTATTCAACCATGGATCACCTTCATGTCATCAACCAAATTGTCGAAAAGATGGGTGAATACAGACAGCCACTATGCCTTGGATTCATTGACTACGAAAAAGCTTTTGATATCATTGAGATCCAGGCAGTCATCACAGCCCTCAAACAGCAAGGCGTCCATCCTGGATACATCCAGATAATAGATATTATCTACAGCAAGGGCACTTCAACAATCCGCCTCCACAAGGACAGTGATAAGATATCTATCCAACGAGGGGTGCGACAAGGTGATACCATTTCACCTAAACTGTTTAATGCGGCACTTCAAGAAATTATACGTCACCTAGACTGGGAAAGTAAGGGCATTAGCATAAACGGAGACAACCTGAGTCACCTTCACTTCGCAGATGACATAGTCATAATAACAGACAATGCTAAAGACCTAAGAGAAATGATCAATGTTCTCAACCAGAGAAGCAATCAAGTGGGACTAAAGATAAACATGAAAAAGACAAAAGTCATGTTCAACCAGTTCGCCACAGAACAGCTGGTCATGGTAGGGAACACAGAAATAGAAAAGGTGGACCAATATGTGTACTTAGGACAACTAATCAACATGACTCACAATCACATGGATGAAGTAAAGAGGAGGACTAGGGCTGGTTGGTATGCATTTGGCAAGCTCAATGACATCATGAGAAGTAAGATGCCAACTTGTCTGAAACGAAATCACATTATTATTTGTCCATCTCCTTTCAAGGTGTTTCAGCCTATGATGTTTCTCTTGTGTTTGGCCTTCCCCAGGGTTCTGTCACTCGACCTGTAAATATCCTCTCTTATCTTTGTGAAGGAACTTTGTTTGCCTGATGTCTTTCAGCACACATGATGCTTTACGTCGACGACGCAACCGTCCACATGAACCGAGTATATTTAACACAAAATAAATGAGAGTGTCCTTGTATTTATAGCGTTATTGAAATTAGGGGAGCCCCGAAAAGTTGAATCTTACCGTAGTTAGGGCGGTTTTCGGACTTGTTTTTTCTTTCTAAACATCCTCGTACGTATCATTCTTCCTTAAATTTTCTCGGTTTGTAACAAGGCGATTCTGGAAAGCAATGGGGCAGCGCTATTTTGGGAGTATAATAACGCTATTAGCGGGAATAAGGGCTAAATGAATGCGTTATTGAAATGAGGACATTGTTTGGACTTGAGTGTTTTCGGACAGCGTTACGTAGCTAGGGCGGTTTTCGGACTTGTTTTTTGTTATAAACATCCTCTTAAATTTTCTCGGTTTATCATGTTTATATGAAAGCGGTTCTCGAAAGAAATGGCGCAGCGCGAGCCCCGAAAGTTAAGTGTAACTGTAGTTAGGGCGGTTTTCGGATTTTTTTTTGTTATAAACATCCTTGTACGTATCATTCTTACTTAAATTTTCTTTCTCCACCAATTGCACAAACAGCACAAATAGCGCTTATTGGAAGCAACTCAGATATTGTCACCATTGCTTTTATAAATTGCACAAAATTGCAACACCTGTGGCTATTTCTACAATTTGTAAAAATTGCTTACGTACGTGGCTATTTGTGCTATTTGTACAAATTGCACACTTTCTTGCAACTGTAGCCTATTTGTGCAATTGACTGGCATAAATCACACAAATTGCAACACATGTGGCTATTTATGCAATTTGTCCGACATAGATTGCATCAATTACAACTATCTGTGGCTATTTATGTAATTTGTAAACATTGCTTAGGCACCTAGCTATTTGTGCTATTTGTACAAATTGCACACTTTCTTGCAATTGTAGGCTATTTGTGCAATGACCAATCCTGCGCCTTTATGTGAATTCAATGAAGCGAGAAATGAAACTTAATTTATATGTTGCACACCATTTTCCCTTCAAAACTAAAAGAAAGTGTTGAATATAAATGACAGTTTACACAGTTACCAGTATAAATGAGACCAAACAGTTATGCGAGTCATATACTTGTACTCTGTACTGTGCTTATACTTACTGTACCACTGTGTAGCCTACATGCATAGCCATACAAATGAACAACCAACAATTTGTAGCAATTATTTACATTTTAATGAATAATCACAAGGTGTATACATGTTTTTATTTTATTTACAGGTCGGGAACCAGGAAGTAACATAGGATGACAGGAAAGTCTAACTCTGCAAATCATCAGTACTTGACCACATATCCAACAATTTCAGCACATCAATCATCATTAACAGGTACATTATTCGCTGGTTCTTCCCTGTCATTCTAGTGGTCATATATCCAATGAAAAATATAAAAAGCTGGTTTTGTTATTTTTAGGAAACAACGTTTGCACAGTATTTTTTTGTTGGAAACGTTGTTACAAACGTTGTTCATTTGCTAACCCCCCCCCCCCCAAAAAAGCTTAGTGGATTACCACCACCCTCAAAATTAATTAATATACCTTCCACCCATGTAAACCCCCAAAAAATTCATACATGTATGTTGTTAGTACATGTATATCTATGTAATACGTAATACATTTTATTATAAGAACCTTTACATTATAAGTTTAGTTTTGAATCATTATTTAAATAGCAAGATGAGTGGTTTTGATTTTAATTTAAAATTATATATAAAGATATCAATGTTCTTTACACTAATTACCCAATGACTAGCAGCTAAGCTGTCGTTAATGGTATGTTTGTCACATGTTTTTGTATACTTCAGCAGGTAATTAGAGAGAGAGGGAGAGAAGACACCAATGGTCATCATGACCAACTGGACATCAATACTGTTCCTGTTTCTTAGTCTCTATATATTTGGTAAGGGAACAAAGAGGCAGCTAAAATGTATTTTGAGTTTACAAAAAAGACAAAAGTCTGTAAAATTGTCATAAAATTGTATCACAAGCAGACGCATAAATGGCAGGGAAGCATAGTCCCCCCCCCCTTTTGTGTAAAATTGGGACAGGGTTTTTCATATCAATACAGCCCCTTTTAGACCATGTTGCCTTAAAAACAGGGACAAAATACATTAATAATTACCAGGCTTTTTTTACCCCTTGCCCCTTCGGAATGATCAAGCTGTTCATGATGCAGTCATGTCTACAGTAGAATTCAATTCGACCTTTGCAGGACTTAAACCCCATTAAAAGCTATTAAACCAAGATAACACTCATTGAAAACAGATCAACTGATTAAATCATATCTTCTCTGGTTAAATACACACAACATATGTGTCTGCTTTACATGTACAATGGAGCAATGAGCTGGGATTATACTTTCAGTTGGGTGAACGATTATAAAGCGAGCGCTAGAGAACAATTCTGTGTGGTCTTTGTTTACGAAATGAGACAATACGTGCTTATTGTTAACCAGCGTTCTTGAAAATGAGAAACATGGTGGTTTGCAGACTTAACACGGTTTGGAAATAATTTCTTCATATTTTTTGGTGTTATCTGTCGTTTACATATCCTTCCTAAAACAACAAAGTACGCATATTTCCAAACATCTAAATTAGCTAAAAATTTAGGACATGTTACAAAACTATATTGTCTAGAATTTTAGAAGAGTACTTTTAATATTGGCCGGTTATTTTTCACACAGCGACGTTAACTAGGCAATGTACTATTGCCTATAACATTAACTAAAACACCAAAGTACGCATATTTCCAAACATCTAAATTAGCTAAAAATTTAGGACATGTTACAAAACTATATTTTCTAGCACTTTAGAAGAGTACTTTTAATATTGGCCGGTTATTTTTCACACAGCGACGTTAACTAGGCATATCCCCATACTTTTAACGTAGGCTATTTGTAGAGGTCACGCGTCAATGGGAAAGAGCACTGTGTATTGTGAATAGGAAAACGGACAGTAACTGCAGTATGTACGTTGTCTATGTTAATCACTCAGAGGCACAATGTGAATCACTTGATTAGGGGTACTGATCCTGGTCAGTGGGATTTTCAAACTTTCTTCTCCGTCTGATAAAAGAAGTTGCACTACTGATGTTACTTACAAATTACAATGCTTCATTTGCCTTGGCATATTTGTTTACAATACATCCACCAAAAAAACATTGACAACGTAAAGAAAGCAGCAAGTTTAAAAAGCCCCCACCTCGGCTCACTTTTTGAAACTTGGTCCCATTTGTAAAAGATACTGATTTAATCTTTGTCATAATTATCAACTTAAAATATTTCCAGAAGTGTTATGTATCTTGTATGTGCCGATGCGATATTAAGTTGTTAGCATTCTGGAACGATCAGAAAGGTTATTATGTTGTTCTTGGCCAATATCCTATATATGTTTTGTTTTATAATAATTATTAAGTTCATGACCAATGATTGAATTAAACGAATAACAAGTAGGCATGTTAATGGCAATGATGCTATTGTTTAAACGTTAAAAACACCGATTTGCTGTTGATATTCAAAATGGGACCAAGTTTCAAAAAGTGAGCCGAGGTGGGGGCTTTTTAAACTTGCTGCTTTCTTTACGTTGTCAATGTTTTTTTGGTGGATTTTCTCTTTTTATGAATGTAGCCAAGCAGCTCTAAGCTTGGAAAGTCATCGGGTTACGAAGTACTCCATAAAACGAATAAAACGAAAAATATATGTTTGAAATTATGTTATCCTTGATTTATGACAGTAAATAATTTAATAAAACTTTATCAGCCGTTTATTTTGAAAACTTGCTGGTCACTGCTACCGCGTGACTGTAATGTTAATAGGGATACATATACATTTTAATATACTTTAATTGTTCAACTAAGAAAATGTAAATATGAACAACACATACCCAATGTTGACGATGCCAGCGAGACACAGAGTCAGTCCGATTTACTTCAAATTGAAACTATGTAGCAAGGCTTATACTATGGAAGCGTCTAAGTGCCACGACTTCGCAAGATAATTATGTTTTAATGATTGTGGTTTTTGTAGCCCTGCGGGGCAATCTAGTTGGATATCCAAATTTCGCGGTTGATAGTTCTTTGTAGCCCTGCGGGGCAATCTAGTTGGATTTCCCTATTAAGCGGCGGTTGGTGGCGGTCTTTCGGGGTTTGTTTTAATTTCCCTCATTCTTCATGCCCTACCCTCTATCGGGGTTCATTTATAAGCTCGTTGGATAACTATACTTCGCGGTGTGTGGTAATTTGTAGCCCTGCGGGGTAATCTAGTTGGATATCCAAATTTCGCGGTTGATAGTTATTTGTAGCCCTGCGGGGCTATCTAGTTGGATTTCCCTATTAAGCGGCGGTTGTTGGCGGTCTTTCGCGGTTTGTAGTTTTATTTCCCTCATTCTTCATGCCCTACCCTCAGTCGGGGGTTAATTTATAGTTTAAGCTTGTTGGATAACTATACTTCGCGGTGTGTGGTTCTTTGTAGCCCTGCGGGGCAATCTAGTTGGATATCCGAATTTCGCAGTTGATAGTTATTTAGATTTATAGATCTAGTTGGATTTCCCTATTAAGCGGCGGTTGTTGGCGGTCTTTCGCGGTTTGTGGTTTTGATTTCCCTCATTCTTTATGCCCTACCCTCTGTCGGGGGTTAATTTATAGTATAAGCTTGTTGGATAACTATACTTCACAGTGTGTGGTTTTTGAAGCCCTGTGGGGCAATATAGCTGGATGTCTCTATTGAGCGCCGGTTGGTTGTCTTTCGCAGTTTGTGGTTTTAATTTGTTGGACATCCAAATTTCGCGATGTGTGGTTCTTTGTAGCCCTGCGGGCCAATCTAGTTGGATATCCCTAGTGAGCGGCGGTTTTTGGCGTTCTTTCGCGGTTTGGGGTTTTAATTTCTCTACTTGTTCAGGCCCTGGCCTCGATCGGTGGCTATAATTTGTCTTTTAAACTGGTTGGATATCCATATTTCGCGGTTTGTGGTTCTTTGTAGCCCTGCGGGGCAATATAGTTTGACATCCCTATTGAGCGGCGGTTGTTGGCGGTCTTTCGCGATTTGTGGTTTTAATTTCCCTCATTCTTCAAGCCCTGCAGTCTCGGGGGGGGGGGGGTAATTTATAGCTTAAGCTTGTTGGATAACCATATACTTCTTTGTAGCCCCGCGGGGTAATTTAGGTGGATATCCAAAATTCGCGGTTTGTGGTTCTTTGTAACCATGTGGGGCAATCTAGTTTGACATCCCTATTGAGCGGCGGTTGTTGGCGGTCTTTCGCGGTTTGTGATTTTAATTTCCCTCATTCTTCAAGCCCTGCTCTCTATCGAGGGTTAATTAAATAGCTTAAGCTTGTTGGCTATCAAAATTTCGCGGCTTGTGGTTCTTTGCAGCCCTGTGGAAAATCTTGTTGCACATTCCTATAGGCTGTGCCAAGTTGTTCTGTATGTCTGTGGTGGGGACAGTCAGTCCCTCCTTTCAATAGGCCTTTGTGTATTTTTGCCGCTTTGCTAATTTGTCTTTACGTATGACTTTAATGGCCTTCCATATTTGGTTGTCTCTTTTTGGATACGTTTTTGTCCCTACTGGCCTTCCATATTAGTAGAACAATATTTCACACCTATAGTATGCAACAAACCAACCGGAACGATATAACAATTGAAATGACAGTCATGTAGGAATGCAGTTCTACGATAGCTGAAGATGACAGAGGGACAGGTCTCTAGATCGATTCAACAACCATTCATACATATTACATGTTTTATTGTCCTATTATCATGCGAATCGCCCCGTGGTAGGACAGAACTTTATTTAAATGAGAAAATATTGGTAACCTGATCTAGTTTCTTGTGTTATTCAGATTGTTGTGTTGTTCAGATTTAAATATAAAAAAAATTATCACAATAGCACTGGATGATTAAAATTGTGTTATCCTTGATTAATGACAATAAAATTATTGTTTAATACAATATTGAAAAAAATAGTTGGTCATCGGATTTCGAACTCGGATCCCCGGATCCGGAGTCGAACGCCGAAACCATTGAGCTCCGGGACTCTGATATAAATTGCTGTGTCGAAGTACATTATTTATTATATGAATGGGTGCATCGTCCGGAAAGAACAAAAGAATTGTGAAAAACGTGATTTTTTGGCGAATGGGGCTCAGAATTTGTATGTAGGGTATGTCAGAAAATGCTAGGGTATATTTGGAAGTAAATCTGAAAAAGTAGTGTGTAGGTGATTGCCCGCTAGTGCTGTAGCCTTGTCCAAAAATTCTGGATCAGCATTATTTTCCACTAATTTTCGCTATGAAATACCGGGTGAAATGAAGCAAAAGTTGTTTATTATTAAACAATGGTTGACTGTAGGATTGGTGTCCCTTTTTGAATTAATGAGTTGTCAAGATATTACATTTGGGACTCTAAATAACATTAAACATGGTTTTAGATACACTTTGTACCCAGCGAAAAATATCATAGAACAATAGAAGTGTTTTAATGTTAGGTGTAAATATAGTCTCGCGGGAGCATCTTATTAGTCTTCTTTAACAGTCTTTTTAAAAAAAAAACTTGCTGGTCACGGCTACCGCGTGACTCTAATCACAAAATTAAAAATTAAAAATTATGTTAACAATTCAATTAATTGTTTAATAAAAGATTGTAAAAAAAATAAGTTGGTCATCGGATTTCGAACTCGGGTCCAATGCCTTAACCATTACACCACGGGACTCGGCTGTGAAATAGGGTGTCGATGTACAATATTTATTATATGTATTGATGTGTCGTCCGAAAAGAACAAAAGAATTGTGAAAAACTTGATTTTTTGGCGAATGGGGTTCGGAATTTGTATGTACGGTATTTCAGAAATTGCTAGGGTATAATTGGAAGTGAATCTGAAAAAGTAGTGTGAAGGTGATAACCAGGTAGACCTGCAGCCTTGTCCAAAAATTCTGGATCAGTATGATTTACCACTAATTTTCGCTATGAAATACCGCGTGAAATGGAAGCAAAAATATTTGTTTATTACGAACAATGATTGACTGTAGGATTGGTGGCCCTTTTTGTATTAATGAGTTGTCAAGATATTACACATGGGACTGTAAATAACATTTAACATGGTTTTAGATACATTTTGTACCCAGCGAAAAATAACATCGAACAATAGAAGTCAAGTGTTTTAATGTTAGCTGTAAATATAGTCTCGCGGGAGCATCTGTTATTAGTCTTCTTTATCAGTCTTTTTTTTTTTAAACTTGCTGGTCACGGCTACCGCGTGACTCTAATATATTTGCTTTCAAATGAACTTAAAAACCTTGAAAATGTTACTAATTTTTCGCCAAATTTGCTTGTCTTCAGAAGGTATGTAAGGCAGTTGATATTTGGCTATATTCTCAATTCATGTCTTGTATCATTAGTGCAGTGTTAAAGTATAATATTTATTATAACAATTATAAATATTGCACCTCAATGTGAAGAAAAACATATAATACTCAACTTTAAAATATAGTTAATTTGCATGACAGTGCTTCCGGCATCTGTTTTTACCTTTCAAACACCATTGAAGCAATGATATTATAAATATAATGACATATGCTTATGTTTTGTTTTTCCTTCTCTTCTGAACAGCAGATGAAACTAATGCAAGTAAGTAATTCATTTCTCCAAATTATTACAAGAAATACAAGAATTTCTCAAACTATTGATGGAATATGCTGATGTCCATCAACTCAATCAGATCAGTGTTCCAAGCAAACCTATATTCCAGAAAATAAAACACTAGATTGTGTGAAGGAAATAACAAAGGAAAAAGAGGATTGCTGTCTTTTTAGTTATTGTTTTGCATCTTGTTTTTAAAACTTAAATCATTCATTGTTGAAGCACTGTAATCCAGTGATGCCACTTTGTGACTCATGAAGATCTATTCTTTGTCTTATTTCATTTTGCAGCTGTCACTGATGTTAATTCGGGTAAGTGCATGAGTGTGATGAGTGGAAGAATTAATTTAAAATAGCAATATTAGTTGAACTGTGTTTACTTCATTATCTCTATGGCTCTGTAAAGGCAGAGAGTAATTTTTGATACCCCAGGATGTTATACATCATCTTAAGTCTGTCTCTGCATCTTTTCTTAAGTTTCTGATCCATGTGAAAGTTAGTTCTATTCCTGGTCATCGAAAAAAGTTTTACTGAGAAAAACATCACAATTGAGACAGATGTGCTTGCTTCTATTACAATAAGCCATAAGTTTTGCACTTGTTCAGTCCAAGAATTTATCACTATCACACAGTGATATTCCAATGGCAGATATGATAGAGAAAGAGTAGGTTATGGTTTTCTTGGATGTCGAGCAAATCTAGATACCTTAATATTGACCACTCAGTACTGGTTGCTGTTGTTGTGAACAATGGAATGCGTTTCAGTTTTGAAGCCACCGCTTACTATCGCCTGCAAAAAATAGATGGAATCAATTAACATATCTCAATTGCATAGTTTTTACACTTACCAAAGCCGTAGCTAAACATTCAGTATAGTATTTATCTTTGCATACCTTCCTAATTAACATCTAATAGTCCTTGTGGAACAAGAAGGCTATAAAATGAGGTCATGCAGTTACCTGTGTGTATGTATACCTTATTATCTGTATTAAATGCCCTCTCTAATAAATGCCTCCTGTGATTCTTTAATGAAAAAGTGACAAAAATGCAAAAATGTCCCTGCCATATTGAGTATTAGCTTAAAATTTGCATCAGTGCTGATCATCTTGATCATTAAATTACATGGACAAAACCTGTTTTAACTTAAACTTGCATCCAGTTCATTGCCAAATTATGGTAGAATTTCACTAAGCATGATAAATTTATCACATTCTTGCTTAAATGCACAGATGTAATTTTGTATTATTTACCACAATAATATCCATTACGTGGGCGCCGTCATATTGGGTTGGAACCCAGCAACAAACTGAAAGTGGATCATACGTTCATTTTTCGTCCTTATTTTAAAGCTTTTTTCACTGCAAATTTGTTATTTAGTAGCATTTATTATAGACAACAGATAATGGCATGTGTCTGTGCAAAAAGTGCTAGCCCAGTGTTTCTTTTCACCAATGACCCTTGAGTAAAATAACATGTGTTCTTATGTACAAAAGTTGATAAATGTGGCTGGAACCTGCATGGAATAATCCTTTGGTCAGGAGTAATGTAGGGTGGTACAGGGCTATTATGGCAACAAACCAAAAATTTGATTACGCCATATAAAAGTCCTTTAGGGCTCAAAAGTCTGATTACATTTACGTTTGGGAAAAACTGATCTTTCAGGTTGAAATATCACACTAAGACATGTGTTTCATGGAGGAAGGGTGGAATAGAGTTCAACCTCCTAATAAATTAACAGCACTTTTGTTTATGGGATTTCATTGAATTATGTGTTTGATTTTTTTTCTGTAAGTGAGGTCATTATTGATTTGGGGCACTAAAAGATAACATTTGGTAATATTTCTTCATCTATTCCTATTTGTCTTCACAAGCTTACCTTTCCTGATCATGTAATATGGCAGACACACGTATTCTACACATACTACATATTTAACTAATCTTCTTGTTTCTCTACTATCCAGTTTACACAGTGATTAACTGTCCTGTTGGTGTGGGTTACATTCCAATTGACGCAACTGGTAATGGCCCAGCAACATGGATAGAACCAACAGCAACATCAACTAATGCAGGTGATATCACACTTGTAACTCGAACTCGTCAACCAGGGGACACATTCATGTTCAATGAAAACACTCAAGTGACATACCAGTGGCAAGATGCTGCAGGTGCCTTTGCTCTATGTCAGTTTTGGATCAGACTACAAACACCAGGTGAGAAATATTAAAAATAAAAATGTAAACAAATAGGTGCAAAGAGAAAATCATAACTCATTGCTAGTATTCTGTGTACATAATGTTGGTAATAATTATGATTCTTTGACTTTGAAAATGGATAAAATAATACTTGCCATATATTTGTGTTCTCAAAATCCAGCCTATGTTCACTTGTATTCTTACTACTAAAGGAATGTAGTATACTTGCATCTGCCATAGACAGGGCAGGTGATTGCATACACCCATTTCATGATTGCTAAACAAAATAATCTTCAAAATGGTGAAATCCTGACCTTTTGCTTTTAAAACATTCTTTTTCATCTACTGTCAATAACAAATTATATTTAAAAAATGTGTACAACATTTCAGGAGTTATCACAGTAAATAGCTGTCCTACTTCACCAATGACGGCAACATCTAATGGATCACCTGTTGTTGTCACATGGACAACACCAACAGCCACATCAACTAGTGGGGCAACAGTCAACTCTGCAAGCCTCAGCCCAACCCATTACCCAGGATGGACATTTATTGCTGGAGATACTGTTGTAGAATACTATTGGCAGGATACCAATGATAACTATGCTAACTGTATCTTTACAATTAGTGTCATTCTTGGTAAGTACACAGCAGTTACTATACCAATTACATTGTACCACTGGTACATTGGCCATATACAAATGGGGATGATTTTTCTTATTTCTAAATTCAAGTACTACTCCCTATTCCAGAAAAATATAGCACTAATTTTTTGGGATAAAAAAAATATTATCCTGTTTTATCAAATGAAACATATCTAAATCCTAATCCTTTAGTTAGTCCTAACTGGCATTAAAGTATAATTTTAATATTTGGCCCATTTTTGGAAATAAGGGCCAAAAACATGCGTTGCTGTGACAATCAAGCTCAAAGACTTGTACTAAGACTAATTTCAGTTTATGCATTCTAGTTTTTGGAAAAGACATGTTTCATTCTTGTAACCCATTATTTAATTATAGTAACACAAAAAAGTGGGAATTAGAGCAAAATTGCAGCATCTACTCAAGATTTTGAATGCTTAGACTTGTACCAAGTCCTTGATTTTTGTGATTCGATTGTCAGAAAACATGACAAAAATGCATGTTTTTGGCTCTTTTTTCAAGAAATTGGCCAAATATTAAAATTTTATTTTTATTGCCAGTTAGGACTAACTAAAGTATTAGGATTTAGCTATATTTTATTTTGCAGAACTTGATCATATTTTTTTAATCCCAAAAAATTAGTGCTGTATTTATCTGGAATGGGGAGTAGCCCCTCCCCAGTTATTAGCCCACCACCATTTTTGAAGTGAAATCTGCCATCTAGGGGGTTGGGCGTATAGACGAATCCAACGAGCCAAGTCATGGTCAGGATTTAGTCGGCCATTATCGGGTCCCCGCATGCACCAAACAGGTGTTGTGAGTGCCCAATTGGGTGGATTAAACCCGCTTAGAATTCGATGTTAGATTCTTCTGTGTTGTAAACTGTCATCATATTTTGTCTATGTGTAACATGGGTGATAGAATGCAGTTTAAAATCATTTCGCATTTTAGGTGAGATAGCTGGGTCCCCGTCGCGGCTATGGCTGCCATTGAGGTGTAGGAATGTGTGAAATTAGGTTCGTCTATACCCGAGTGGTTACGGTATATGTAAAGACTATAAAATTATATTCCAACTGACCAGCAGGGAACCAAAGGATGGATCCAAAAGGATACAAGTGTGTCTTTATCAACGGAGAGAGATTAGCGCCAAGTTGTAAATGAAGGGATAAAAATCCACTAGTACCAGGGACTTTAAATAATGGGATCACTAGGAAGTTTGACTATTTCTGAACTTTTCATAACTATTTCTTTACAATTCAAATAAAGAAATAGTTAAGGAATGTCAAGAAATAATCTTGAATAAATCTGAATAAATGAATTTCGTAGTGGATGGGCGACTGAAATCATGTGATGATTCAAGCATCTGTATCCTAGGTCTAGACAGGCACCATATTGCAGGAGGGTTAGAGCTCATAGGTGGAACATTGAAGGTTTTGTAGATTAGGTAAATTGTAATATTGGTAGATTACAACTTTGATATATTAAAATGTTCCCGATTCCCAGTTACTAAATATAAATATAGTACTTTACAAACTGTTCATTTAATTTAAATTTGTGGTCATCACTTTTGTTGCAGTATAGGTATAGATACTCACTCAAACCTTCAATAATGATTTCCCATAATTGACTTTCTGGCCTACTGAACAAAAATAAATCCTTGATATTAATTTTACCTGAAAAAGTTAGATTACATCCTATAAGCAAAAGTCCTTTCATTAGTATTGTTGCCCACTCCCTCCCTCCCTGAAATGTAGGTGTGAAATATTGAAAATTCCAATATTTTATCTAGTTTTTTACAAACGTAATTGGCTTTTTAACTCCCCCCAACTAAAGGACTTCTGTCATTGAAATTTTGCTTGTTCCCTTGATTTGATTATTGGGTATAAAAAAGTCAATTTCCACATTAAGACTAAGAGTACCGTATCATTCGCAAGTTCACACCTCACCATCTTATTTCTGTCAGGAATAAGCCCTTTCACAATTCCAATCGATATCAGAACATTTTGGACAGCATTTTGGGAGATAAACCAGCACATAATTTGTCCAGTATTTTAGTGGCAGTGAACTTCGCAATTTGTAAAAACTTGTGTATTATTTGGTAGTGATGTCGTGCATAAACCTAGGGGTTAAACTAATGAAAATTAGTTGAGCAAGGTTAGAAATACCAATGTTATTAATCATGTTAATGAAACGTGATATTCAAGAAAAGCAACAGTTAGTTTATGAAGTGGTCAATGGGAAAGATGTGGTCATTTTGTTTTGTTGATGTACCAAATGCTGAAGCTCTTAATGCGCGATTGGAATTGCAAAAGGGCTTATTACCAGCATACACCTGTTTATACGATTTGTTTTGTATTTTAAAAAAATCTTTTACAACAGATCAACAAAGTCCATCACTTAACAACTGCCCATCCGACATGTCTGTATCATCTAATCAAGTACACTGGACTGATCCCACTGCAACAGATAATATTGATACATCACCTACAGTGTCCTGTATTCCCCCATCAGGCGAGTTCTTTTCGACTGGAGATACTACCGTAACATGTATAGCTACTGATGATGCTACCAATACAGCTACATGTACCTTTACAGTTACACTTGTTGGTATGATGAGTTTTACTTGCTCTTGAACACATTAATGGCACTATCACTATCAGTGATTTGTGATTTTCAATGATCAGGAAATTTAAAAATTATCAAATATCATATTGTTGCATTTTTGTACAGAGAACGGGGGTGCTAACACACCTACAAGTGATAAGACTGAAAACAACATAATACTGGGAAAACCTCGCAATATGGGGAGTTTTTCCTTTCAAACACTGTAGCTACATATATTTGAATAGTGCTTCACATTTATAAACACTGCTGCTGTTTGTTTTGTTAGGTCGTCTAAAGGAAAAGACCTTATGGCATCACAAGTTGTGTGTGTCTCAGTGTGGCCGCATAGGTCTTTGCCAGCAAATGAGGACACACACTCATTTTTCACATTTGAACCATGGACCACTCTGCAATGGGGGACCATCCTTGGTTCAAGGAGATTTACAATGATCGCAATTGCATGTCTAATGTATTTGCAAAAATATGTCCTCTATCGTACGTGAAATATAATGTCTGCAGTTGCTAGATTAAATTCCATACACTCATAAATACACAAACAAAATGGCGGAAAATGTCCTCGGTTTTAGACGACCACATTTGTATAGTCCTAAACAGATCCATGTTTGGAGGCGATTGCAAACGGCGGTGGGTTTGTGCGTGTGGGGGTGTGTTGTCCATCAACAGGGGCAGTGGGGCAAATGTCCCCTTGGCAAAAATCGGCTATTTGGGCCCCGCCCCCTAATGCAAGGAAATAAGAGAAAGGAGGGAGATACAAGAAAAGAGATGAGAGAGTGAAGGAGGCTGGAAGGAGAGAGGGAGTCCATATGATATGTAGTTATTATTAATATAGCCGTAGCCCAGGATCATTTTTGATCTCTCGATGGTAAAGAAATTCAATGTTGGACAAATCGTTGGTACAAGTGTGCGCACTATTTTTTCACGAGTGCAGTAAAAAGAGTGTATGTTGTCCTTGTATGTGTCCCCAAATAGTATGTTACCCAATTAAGTAGGCTTAAAATATCCTCAAGCCACTTTTCACCTCTTACCACCAACCTACATGTATATACACACACTCAAGTTAATATATTTTCCAGATATTTGAGTGGCTTTTAAAGGGGCAATTTGTGGTGAAATATTTTTACCAATGAGCTTTTATACTTCGTTCAATCTATAAGTGATGAAAATTATACAGTTTTTGTTACATCAGTATTAAAATCTCAACTCACGCTTCTCTACATTTACATATAAGTGCACCAGTCTCGCATTACGCAGCATGCACTTGGTGTATGTGCTGTGTGTTCCATGCCATTCTATGTCAATTCACATAGTTTTGAATCTTGCCACTTACAGTATAATTGAAAAAATGTAATAAATTGGTGATTGCCTCTTTGGAACGACCAGGCTGTTACATTTATATTTGTGTATATTCTCAGTCATCCAGGTAAATAAAATATCAAGTTGATTTAAAAATTAAATCTAGTCAACTGGACTTACTATTTATTGACTGGCGACGTTTCACATCCTATCCTGGATGCTTCCTCAAGCCGTCTGATTTTTCGGCGGCGATTGGTCAGTGACCCGTGACGGGGTCACAGAACTGAGACGTCGAGGGATCTTTTGGATAGCAGAACTGTAGGCCCCCGCTGTTACAGTTACATGCCTATTCATTCAATAGTGTTTCTTTTTATCCCCCTGGCCAGGCCCATTATTTTTAGGAGGTGCAGGGGCTACAGAGTGAGCCTTTTGAACAAGGGCTGAATGATGATGTCAAATAGAAACACTGACTTGAGCGGACATGATTTAGTTTAACTCAGTCAAAAATCACTCAAATCAACCACAATTCCATCTCATCATTTCTTTTTGCAAAACTCGTCACCTTTGAATTACCTGAAGCTATTGCCTGAAGCTAAACCATGGCAGAAACCAGGAAAGAGCGGCTGTCAAGGAAAAACAAGTCTGATAAAACAGCACCAGATTTGTATATCGGAACAACATAAAGATGGCAAGGCAGATACCATGTACTCCCAGCAAAGGGAGCCAATCCAACACAGGGAGCACATTTGAAATCTGTTGTTATGGATCTGTTGCTAAGCAATGACTGATTTCAATGTTTTTATTAAAAAAGCCAGACCTTTTGTGCATTTTCTTCAAAAAGAGCTGATTTTCAACATATTTACAGTAAAAACAGAACTGTTTTGGGATTGGCATTTTGGGGGATGCATCACACCCCCTGGCTACAGGCCTGTCCATGACTCTGTAAGGGAATCATGTGATGGTGCATTCCCTCTATAATGTGTAGGGGTGTACACGTATGTGTAAGGTGTGTGCATAATGTGTATTTCATTTTGTAAGGTTTTTCTTTTTTCTCGATTAGTCCAATTACAATTATTTTATAAAGAAATATAAAGTGATGTTATTAAGGTTGGTCTGAACCCTGGAATTATGGAAACTTTCGGGCCTCATAACTTCTAAATTGTTGGTCTAAAGTATATAAAAGTATACATATTTAGAATGGCAAAGACTTGATAAGTTCATCTGAGAGGTCAAATTTGGGCCAAAATGGCACTTTTGGCTCAAAATCCCTAAAATAATGGTTTTGGCCCACTTCTTTTTGTGCACCGTAACAAAAAATTCTTGAGCCAAAATTTTTTTTGAAACTAATTTTTAAAAACTAGATCAAAATATCTGGGACCCGTTTTTTCATTTTTTTTAATTTCGACTAACTTTGAGAAATTTGCGCCAAAAATGGTCAAAAAATGCTGATTTTTCAAAAAATCATAAAAAGCCCGATTTTGGCACAAATTTCAAATATTTTTGGTGAAATTGGTCAAAATTCCAAAAAATGAAAAAACGGGTCCTAGATATTTTGATCTAGTTTTTAAAAATTAGTTTCAAAAAACTTTTGGCCCAAGAATTTTTTTGTTACGGTGCACAAAAAAGAAGTGGGCCAAAAACCGTTATTTTTGGGATTTTGGGCCAAAAGTGCCATTTTGGCCCAAATTTGACCTCACAGATGAACTTATCAAGTCTTTGCCATTCTAAATATGTATACTTTTATATACTTTAGACCAACAATTTCGAAGTTATGAGGCCCGAAAGTTTCCATAATTCCAGGGTTCAGACCAACCTTAATCAAGACTATTAGTTATGACTTGAGATAATAATCCACATGCAATCATTTTGAGGAACATGAAAAACATTGTAAAATTCTGAAATCTTTTTCAATTCTTCATATTTTAGGTAGTTCAACTTGATCATATTTACTGAATTTTGTTGTTGTTATTTTCTTCCCCAACAGATGTAATACCTCCAACAGTAAATTGTCCAGATAACATCATGTCATCTGAGAATGTTGTAAATTGGATGACTCCAACAGCTTCTGATAGCAGTGGTATTGCTGGCGTGGTCTCATGTGACCCTCCCTCAGGTGGTAGCTTTCCCAATGGCGAAACAATAGTTACATGTACAGCAACAGATGGTGCAGGCAATACAGGGATGTGTACATTTACAGTTACTGTTGGTATGTTACATGATTATTATTTCTTGTATGTGTTACTTTAATAGGCAATGTGGTAGGAATATTTTTATAACTAAAATGGAGGGTAATTTAGATATCTACACTACACTAATTGTACCTACCAGAAAGTACATGCTTAAGGGAAGGGGTATGAACGTTTGGACAGTATTTATTTTGGGACATTAGAGCACATCAGACACATCGAATTGCATTCTGAATACGAAGAATGTCATTCTGATATCAAATAATTTTGATTTTTGAAATTCGCAATTTAATACACATTTTATGGCAAATCATTAAAATTGATATTTTTGATATTTAACAGTACTTGAAGTAAACTTTATAAATCTGATGATTTATACTTAAAGTGTATGTAGGTGGGATGAAAAGCCGATGATCAATTGAAAATTTTGACCTTTCGTATGGAAGATATGGATTTTTTTCCCAAAACACCAAAAAAAATTAGGTCTTTTTGGGAAAAAAATCCATATCTTCAATATGAAAGGTCAAATTTTTCAATTGACCGTCGGCTTTTCCTCCCTGCTACATACACTTTAAGAATATATCATTAGATTAATATAATTTTCTTCGAGGACTGTTATATATCAAAAATTTGAGAAATATCAAATTTTTACAATTTGTCATAAAATTTGTATTATATTGTGATTTTCAAAAAATGAAAATTATTTGATATCAGAAAGACATGCTTCGTATTCAGAATGCAATTCGATAGGTCTGAGGTTCTCTCATGTCCCACAAAAAATACTGTCGATAAACGCTCATTTTAGATCCCTTAACATCAGCTTTTGTTATTACTCGTGAAGTTGTGATGATTTCACATGGTGCTAAATTGGAATCAGAAAACTAATAGCTAATGTTGTCTGACAGTAGAACAAAATGCTTGTGATGAGTGAAATTATTGTGTCAGTGTAGAAACCTAAATTACTCTGAGTTATGCTATTTACTGCTACATAATATTTCAATTTGTTTGTTTGTTTGTTAAAAAACTAGTCAATGTTTCAAGATTGCTGGATGTATTACTTCTAGTAATTAAATAGCAAGAGGCTTCAAATTGTTTATGAATGTGGTCTTCATTTGTAGAGCTACAAAATGGCTGTTAGTCACAAATATGAGGAGATTATTTGAATTCATTATTTTACAGGTTTTACATGGACAATGCCACCAGCTGTATGAGCACTTTTGTAGAAAAACTGTGTTCTTTAAATGTTTGATTTAATATTGTACAGCTTTTAGGCTTTATGAAAACATTGTGTTGGATTAATGCAAGAAAGTCATGTAAATAGTGTTGCTCAATATTTGGTCAAAGCTTTGCTGTGTTTTACTCATAGTTTTCAGATGAAAAATAATGATACAGAGCAATAAAGGCTAAGTTCAATTTAAGTATACATACACAATGTCATTTGAAATTTTCATTTGGATGAACTGCCCTTTCTGGAGTCGTGTTTTCTTGTCCAAGGGAACTTCAAGCTATCTTTATCATTTTACAAGAACACACTTACATGACTACAGGGGTTCCAATTTTGAACGGTCCTCACCAATGTACTGAGGTCTTAAGGGAACAACCCAAAAGTTCGATGAAGTCCTATAAACGAATGTCCTTTCGTTAGGGAGGGAGGGGGTCAAAAAGTCCGATAACGTTTGTAAAAAAGTAATTAAAACATCGGTCAAAGTTCATCTCATCTCATCTCATCTCATCTGTATAGTCAGCAAGACATCATTTCTCGACGCATCACGCTAACTGTGTAAAAACCTCTGAATGATGCTTGCATTAAATTTTTAATTTTTACTTTTGGTTTGGTAGTGGTCTTTAACTGCTGACTTAAAACTCTCAAGACTATTACAATTTACCGCCGATGGAGGGAGCTCATTCCATTCTTTTACAGTCGTTGGGAAGAAGGAGTCTCTCCAAGCCGCCACCTTCCATCTCATAGTCTGGTATTTTTGGTTATGTCCTCTCGTCTGTCTGTTTGTCTTCACAACGTAGTTTTGTAGGTCAATGTCAACCAACCCGTTGAACATTTTATAAAACATAGTAACTCTGGCAATCTTCCTTCTGGTCTGCAGAGGCTGCCAGATGAGGTCTGCCATTAACTGGGTGACAGTTCCAGGCATACGGCTGTACTCTTTCATGCAGAAACGAGCCGCTTGGGTCTGCACTTTTTCCAAAGCGTTGATATTGTGTTTTACATGGGGATCCCACGCTGAGGTAGTAAAGGACGAACAATGGCTTGGTAAGCAGTGACTTTCACCTCCTGCCTGCAGTCAGCAAGGTTTCTCTTCAGAACACCCATTGCTCTCTGGGCCTTTTTGATACTAAGACTGGTCTGTGTTCCCCAATTGAGAGTGTTGGTAATTTCTACTCCCAGATAAGGGTGAGATGTCACACTCTCCAGCTGCTGCCCACATAAAGTGTAGTAACGCTTGGTTGGAGCCCTGGTTGCTATGGACATTGAGGCACACTTGCTGGGATTAAAACTCATTAGCCAGTCCTCTTGCCATTTCTCTAAGGTTTGGAGATCCTCTTGCAAAATACTGGTGTTTCCACTGCCGTCAATAGGAGTATAGAGTAAACAATCGTCTGCAAACAGTCGACAAGTTGACCGCAGTTGATTAGGCAGATCATTTATATACAGCAAAAACCACAACGGTCCTGTTACCGTACCCTGTGGTACGCCAGAAATATCTGTAGCTGGATCAGAAGCTTGTCCATCTACCAGGACGCGCTGGGAACGGTCAGTTAAAAAGCTCTCCACCCACTTGAGTAGGCTTCCGGTTATTCCATAATGGCTGAGTTTATAAAACAGTCTACGATGGGGCACTTTGTCGAAGGCCTTTGAAAAATCTAAGATGGCAACGTCGACTTCCTTTTTAGAATTGAGTTCACTAGCAATGTCATGATTGGTTAGGATGAGTTGTGTTTCGGTGGAACGTTTCGCCCTAAACCCATGCTGCTGGTCGGTGAGAATGTTATACCTCTCCAGATGACCCATGACATGACTGTGGACTATGTGTTCGAGAATTTTGCAAACCACCACAGTCAATGAAACTGGCCGGTAATTACTGGCGTCTGCTCTGCTGCCTTTCTTGAAAAGGGCTGTTATGTTGGATTCTTTCCATTGAGTAGGAACTTCTCCTGAGGTTGTTTCTTTTGAAACAACCTTTTGCTTACATATTTTCAACATTCTTAAAACTTGTTATTATTTTGCAAGCTTCATTAAGAAATACACTGCAATCACCATTATGATTTGTTTTGCTTGTGAATAGATTTTGTGTAGCTTATTCATTTTAATAATAATTGCATGACATACTTGTTGTAGCCTCTTATTCCATCATGCATGATGCATGTGTTACTGTTGGCAACATTCCCTAATGAGACCTTTTGGACCTATCCTAGTGTTTCTGTATCTAATTTTGGTTTAGTTTTTTATTATTTTATTCAATTTTATTTAAGTAAACTTGTAACAAAACTTAACATCATGTTTAAGGGAACAAACGTTTCTGCTATGCTCTGATCAAACATTGATGATATTTTGACCCACTCCTGGTTTTGATACAGATGGGGAGGGAGAGGGTCAGCTATGAAACAAAACAAGTTACGCTTTTAGAATGTCATCGATCTTTTGGTTTCTTTCCTAATGTTCATCATAATCATTTATATGACACCATATTAGTACTGCATCAAAATCACCATCAAACTGTAAGCCAGGTGTTTCTCAACCATGTTTTGAATATGACTCCATATCTTGAGTCAATCCATTCATAGTCCCATCAATATGACTCTATATCTTGAGAGTCAATCCTCTCATAGTCCCATCAATATTGCTTCATATCTTGAGTCAATCCGCTCATGGCACATCAATATGACTCCATATCTTGAGTCAATCCACTCATGGCCCCATCAATATGACTCCATATCTTGAGTCAATCCGCTCATGGCACATCAATATGACTCAAGAGTCAACCCACTCATGGTCCCATCAATATGACTCCATATCATGAGAGTCAATCCGCTCATGGTCTCATCAATTGTGTTACTTTTCTGCATATTTTCTTGATATACCAAACCCCTTACCACTATGAAGTTGTTTATAAACGATTTTTGAAAAGAGTTATTATATAAGTATATGGAAAAGCCTACTTCGTGCAACTGTGTTTTCCATTGCTACTTACGGATGCGAGTCTTGGGCCAAGAATGACGGGAAAAAAGTTGATGCTTATGAGATGTGGTGTTACAGGAGGCTTCTGCAAGTGACATTGAAAGACAGGAGAACAAATTCGTGGATCCTAGACAAGATTGGTACAAGTCTAACCATCAGAAACGGCATAATGGAGAGAAAGCTGAAGTACTTTGGCCATGTTGTCAGGAAATATGGAGATGTAGAAAAACAAATTTTACAAGGGGCTATGGAAGACCGACGAGGAAGGGGACGTCCACCAACATCTTGGACTAATGACGTGAAGCTTGTTTTTAACCAAGGAATGTAAGGTGCAACTTGGCATCAGATCGAGTGAGATGGCATACTCTTGCGAAGACCACAACAGCGCTACACAGCGCCTCCTGACAAACGGGGAGAGAGAATTTACTTTGCGCTGCGATCAACAGTCAATATTAACGTGAAAATATACAATGATGCCACGAGTCATGAACTCACAAGGACCAAAAATTTAAAAGCTAAAAAAATGTTACGATTAGGCTAATTATCCAGTAGTTCAGATGTTCTTTGTGACTCATGAAGATCTATTCTTTGTCTTATTTCATTTTGCAGCTGTCACTGATCCAAATTCGGGTAAGTGCATAAGTGTGATGAGTGGAAGAATTAATTGAATGTTAAATATAAGTTAATTTTATTTACTTCATCCCAGCAAACACAAACACGTTTTAAAAACATTTAAAATAAGTTATATTTTGGGTTTTGGTTTAGGTAAAAACGTTTTAATAACATTAAAATGTCGGTTATATAAAAGTCATGGTAACGTTTTAAAACGTTTTGTATGAAAACACACTACAACAATATTTTTAAATGTTTTCAAAAAATGTTATTGTAAACTATTTTTGCACAAATTTTTGCCAAATATTGTGTCAATACTTAAATAACATTATGTTAAAATATTTGAACCCAGCAAACACAGAAATGTTCTTAAACTGTTTTTTTTTCAAAATCTTTTAATAACATTTAAATGTCGGGTTATATAAAGGTCATGAAACCGTTTCAAAAGGGGGGTGAACAGGAGCTGACTACAAGGCGACATGATATCTCAGATATAATAACTGGAATTTGATAATTGTAGATGCTTTTATTCCATGATAGGAATGCATTCAAATGATATTATCAATCAAATTTTAATTATTGTTTTATGCTTTATAATGTCTAAAAGACATAGGATAAATAAGAAGGCAAGGTTACCTTCAACGGGAACCGGTTTTCGCCTGCGCAATATAGCCAGGCTCATCAGCCGCACAGTTAAACTGTATCAGGGATAAAGTATAATTAAAGCATATAAACTTCACACAAGTACTCCCCGAGTTTTTTTGATATCTTTTATTCACAAGAATTCTTGTGACAATAATTTGTTAAAATAAATTGTAGGGTAGTTACTTGTTTTCAGCATAATATTTAATAGCCAATGGCTTTCTATGGATATACCAATCCTTCAAGATGAGTTAGATTGACATTTTTGAGTTTTCACATTGGATATTCTCTATGATTTCGAGATGTTTCTCAGAGACTGAGGTTTAAAAGAGCCACTTTCAAGTCATTTGGTAATTATTTATTTTAATTATGGGATATTTGACTTGTATAGACCATTTGGTGTCTGGGATTATGATATATTGCAACTCTGTTGTATGAGATTGCTACCCTTTGTCGAATCTTGGTCTTTTTGAAGTTTCAAGTGGCTCTGAAAAGAGCCGTTTGTTTTGCATACACTGACTGGTTCCTGTGCAAGTTATTTTTCCACGGATATTTCCGTACACGGCAGATATCATGACTAGACCCACCTGTGGTATGGAACTTAGATCAAACATTGAGTTCTTACATTCAGGCCTTATTTCATTAAAGAGAACTTGTTAATTCGTGCGGTACAATGTGCATTAGACTCACCGTGTATTACAATACACAGCGGTAATGCTGATGTTAACATGTCCGCTCAAATTCTCTACTTTTGGCCGGTCTGTCAAATATTTCCAGTCTGATCATGAATCTCCATGTGAGGATAAATAGTCCAAGTCTTGTCATTGATTCTTGTGTGTGTAATCTTTACTCTAGCATTTAAATTGCGAGAGCAGTTTCGCCGTAATGCACGCAGTACAGTGCTGCCGTCTCTATCGCTGTGTGATTGCATAGTGTGCGCCAAGTTTTGGCGCAAACGATAATATCTCCCAATGCGGACGTGATTGAAATCAATCACTTCCAAACTCGCCAACCTTTTACAACTTGTGCTAGTTTGTGTTGATATTTTTTGTGTTTGTTTGCTTTTCCTTGATATTCAAGGTGCAAAATCTTACTGGATGCTTTGAGCTATCAATCTCCCATGAAATGGTAGCATTCGATCGGTTGAAATGTGTAGGATAATTAAAATACATCCATTTTAAGGTGTATATTATTTTGATGTTTTTTCACAAATGCCCCATTGATTTCAATGGTTATTTTGAATTTAGTAAGAGATCGAAGTTATAATAGGCCACCTTCAAGTCATTTGTTAGTTATGAATTTTTATTATGGGATATTTGACTTGTATAGACCATCGGTGTTTGGGATTACGATATATTACAACATCAATGCATAATGTTGCTACCCTATGTTACCTAGTGGTCTTTTTGATGTTTCGGTGGCTCTGAAAAGAGCCGTTTGATTTGCATGCAGTGATTTGATTTTTTGGTAAAACACAACAAGTTTATTTTTGTTTTAACTCATCCAAATGGATTTTGGTTTCTTATTCACAAGTATGCATTTTTCTTATTTATTTGTCTTTTCAGTTATGATATTGTGCATGTAGTTATTTATATAAATATTTGTTTTCAAAACCCGAATTTTTTCGGGAAGAAGAAACCAAAAATTTTTTTTTTTGGTTTCTTCTTCCCGAAAAAATTATAGTCCCAGGTCTTATGAGGAGTGTGACCCCGGTGGGGAAATTATTTTTATTATATTCTTTACTTTGTTCTCTTTCATTTGACACCACTCGAGGGTACACACCTTCTTGGCATTTTGAGATATAAAAATTACCCATATGAATATTGACCCATGGCTTATTATGAGTGCCACCCCTGGGTGGGAAAATATTGTTATTATATTCTTTACTTTCATTTCACACCACTTGGGGTTCATACCTTCGTGGCATTTAAAGATATGCCCATTTCAGACCAAAAGGTATACTCAGTAAGTTAGTAAGTAAGTTAGTAAGCAAGTAAGACTAACTAACGATGATTTTCAATCTATTTCATCTGGGGTTGTTCCAGAAAAGTTAAAAATAGCAAAGGTTGTACCAATTTATAAAAAGGATGATGCCGAGCAATTGTCAAACTACCGACCAATTTCACTTCTACCATGTTTCTCTAAAATTTTAGAAAGACTTGTGTTTAACAGATGTGTTGATTATATTGATGCCCATGAAATCCTTAATGACAAACAGTTTGGGTTTCGCCCCAAGCACTCAACCTATATGGCTATTTTACAACTTGTAGATAAGATCAACAATGCCGTTGAGACAAACGAAACTACAATAGGTATTTTTCTTGACTTATCAAAAGCATTTGATACCATTGATCATAATATACTTTTGCATAAATTGGAACATTACGGATTTCGTGGAATTGCATTAGAATGGTTTAAAAGCTATGTATGTAATAGGAAACAATATGTTTCATATAACTCATGCGAGTCTAAACATAAAGATATTATCTGCGGTGTTCCCCAAGGGTCGATATTAGGCCCTCTACTCTTTATACTTTATGTAAATGATATAACCAACACTTCAAATGTTCTAGATTTTATCCTTTTCGCTGATGATACAACTATTCTGTACTCGCATCCCAACATTAAAAATCAAATCAATCTTATAAACGAAGAACTAAAAGAAGTTAACAATTGGTTCAAAGCTAACAAATTATCAGTTAATGCTAGCAAAACGAACTATATGATTCTTGGAACTCCGCATATGGTATCAAATATTGATAAATCTGATATAAATGTAACTTTAGACAATACCTGTTTGGAGAGAGTTAAACATACCAAATTCCTAGGTGTGTTAATTGACGAATGCCTTACATGGAAACATCACATTGATTGTGTGTCCAAAACAATTGCTAGAAATATTGGTGTAATAAATAAACTTAAACACTTTGTCCCTAACCGTATATTATTCACTCTTTACTGCACCCTTATCTTGCCGTATTTAAACTATGGTATACTTATCTAGGGAAATACTTGTAAATCCTATTTAGACAAACTTGTTAAGCTGCAAAAGTGGGCAATAAGGACAATTTCTAAAAGTCACTATAGAAGTCATGCTGCACCCATTTTTGCCAAATACAATGCTTTAACCGTCATTGATTCTGAATTGGGTGTTTTTATGTATAGATACTCCGTGAATGAGCTACCTTCCTCATTTAAATATTACTTTAAGAAACGGTCTGATATCCACAACTATTCGACAAGACACTGTAGCAACTACAATCTAACTAAAAATAAGAAAACATTTTCGGATCATTCTGTTCGTACTAGCGGTCCATATCTTTGGAATACACTAGAAAATGAATTTAAGCAATATAAATCAGTTAAGCATTTCCGTAATCAATTTAAGCAAAAGCTAATTTCAACTTACGTTTGATTTTTTTTTCTTCTCTTTTGAGCAATTAAAACAAATTTAACCTTTGGTTTATAAATTTCTTTGAGCCCCGTCCTTGTCTTGTTCCGTAGTTGTACTATTTGGCTGGGTTTTTTTTTATAGGGGAAGGCATTTTACAGGCCTATTTTGGCCTTCCAGCCTTCTCCTCCATAATATGTCTTGTTAATTGTTGTAATTAAGTTATTTTTTTTTATTTTGATGTATTTTGATATTTTAATATTGTCTGATTTTGATGTATGTAATTATGTATTTATTTGATATGGAAATAAATGATGAATGAATGAATGAATGAATGAATGAACATACACTGATATAGGCTGATACCATTTCATGGTTCAGCATAAACCTGTTGGATTCTGCACCGTGAAGATGAATTTTTTGCAGATCAAAAATGGTAAAAAATGAAACAGTTGATTTAAATTGGTGATTTTTTTGAAAAAAATCATGTGATTTAAATCGCGATTTAAATCAACCTGATTTAAATCAAGCAAGCCTGACTGCACTACATTAGTATTAGTTTAGTATATACAATCTCTCCTAGTCATGATTGCCCATTTTCTCACTTTTTGTTTGTTTTAGCCACTTATTTTGGCTACATTACCTCATAACCCTATCCTGTCATTATATTACCAGGAACTGACTAACTAAACCAGTAACATTCGCCGATCAATGAACCTTTGTGAACATAGTAGTTTTTGAACATGTGTTACTTTGCCGCAGGTTAAGGGGGAATAATACCCTGATTTTCATCAGTACCCCTCTTCTTTTTTTGCTTGCAAATTTATCAAGTACACATATATGTTCATCACCCCATGTCCTGAACTTATAAAATATATCTACATACAAAGTGCTTTTAAATCATTTTAGTAAGTCATTTTAGCCCTATATATTTTTTTGTTTACTGTATCCTAGTAACTCAGATCTGTGTTTCATAACAAACCATAATTTATTCTTTTCAACATGTTCAAGTAGGGTACATGAATAGAATACATTAAATCCTTTGTTATACTTTCTATAGAAAATCAAAGTGGTGCATGCAAAATATAACACTGAATAAATTAAATAAACACTTATACAATGGATGCATAGTCATTAGTCAATTTAATACTATAATGTGTTGTTAGGAGAAGAAAAGGCTATTAGGTCATCGTATGTCAGGTTATAGGTCAATTGGTTCAGGTCAAATTTAAGCATCAACTTTGAATACACATGTGAGAGTCTGTGATATCATAATGAGGCATAATTTTGATATTCTGTCTTTAACTGGATATATATCGAGAAGTGCAAGGTGGATATACTAATATACCTTGGGATGTAAATGGTGAGTACAATTTAGAATGCCTAGTTGAGATGGATTTCACAAATAAATATAAAATAGTTACCAAAATCACAAAACTTAAGCTTACGGGAAAACTACCCAATATGGCGGTATAGGTGACAAGAAATACAATTTTTTTCAACATTGCTGTAGTATGGTGGTGGTAACCTGTTACCTATGGCTTAATTAAGTTTCAGTGAAATAATGTCGCAAGTTAAAAATACAAAATATAGCTCAACATTGAAAATAGAAGCATTTTAACCAGTTCCTTTTTTGATAGTTGTGGAGCACCAAGTTCATGAAGTCATAAAAGAAATCAGGAACCACTTATTCCCATTTTACATATCAACTTTATTTCCCTAATGTGTTAGCAACACATATCCAAAATTTTAACGAAATCCGTTGATAGTAAGCTTTCCAAAATGAAGTGAATTTAAATCATCAGTGATGTACCCCTTTTGGCTTCTATTTTTAAAAGCATGTAAGCTACATTGATACCGATGCCACCAATAAAACGAGAAGATTTGCCACTTCATTTTGCATACCACTTTGTCCAATTTTTTTTTGTAATTTCTTCACAAAATGCAAAAAAATGCAAAAAAAATCAATGGGTGTAGTACCCCCTTAATGAATTTGGTCTCATTTGAAAGATTGTTCCTTCACAACAGTATTGAGAGAATAATTGATATTTGCTATCACTGTATATGGGTAGGACACCCTGCAGCCTATAACTCCTTAAATTCACAGGCACTACTACATGTAGAAGTAAACACCAGGTTATCATGGAATTGATTCCCGATGAAGGTGAAAACTCAAATGAAATTTATCAATGTACAGTTGCTGTGAACGGTAGTGAAGTCATTGATATTCAACAGAAGCGAAATGGTCCTTCGAGTTCAAGATTTCCATTTTGTTGAAAATTGAGATGGGTGCATTAAGGAGGCATACGCCTAGGAAAAACATGCATATTAACCCTAACCCTATCCGTGGTTTTTTTGCTATCGGAAGGGAAAGAAGGAACGAAAAAGGAGAGAAGATGAAGAGAAAAGTCACTTGGCACCCTCGGGATTCGATCATCTGACCCCTCGCATGCCACGCAGAAGATCACCAGCATGTAGCCACACAGGTGACGTTGGCCCAGCCAACGATTCCTTGGGTATAATTATATGACTTGGTCTGATTGCGTCATCAAGTCCCGTGGAATGCATGCACGCAGAGTGGTTTTAATAGTGAGCTTTTAATAGTGAGACCTAGTTAGGTTAGGGTTAAGGTACATGCAGGGATCATGTTCAATAACTAGTCATTGAGAATTTGTTCAAGTATCCTGTTCTACAGACTTATTGAATGCCATCACCCCTCCCCCTGTAATTAGTGTTTCAGATTTTGTTTGTGATTCATGAAGATTAATGTCTTGGTTTTTTTACCTTTCTAAATATCTTTTGCAGCTCTGAATGCAGATTCAGGTAAGTGGCATCAATTTAAACAATGAGAGAACTAAATGTAATAGAACTATATAATCTTTACTTTTTCTCTCACATTTTTCTCTTATATTCGCATACCAGTATGTGACACAATCAAGCAAAATTTGTTTATCGAGAAAAATTATTTTAAAGTGTGATCAAAAGTAGTGTAGTATGTCTGTTTGTTTCCTGCAACATGAAAAATACAAGAACCATGAATCAATTTTCCAAGGGATTTCCAGCTCACAGATGGATGAGCCTGTAAAAATGATAAGAATACTTGTAATTGAAGTGAAGGGATGCTTAAGGGTGGTCTTAACCCTGAAATTATGGAAACTTTCGGGCCTCATAACTGCTAAATTGTTGGTCTAAAGTATATAAAAGTATACATATTTAGAATGGCAAAGACTTGATCAATTTATCTTTGAGGCCAAAATGCTCATTTAGGGGCCAAAATTATTTTTTTAAATGTTTTTTTTTTTGGCCCAATTCGTTTTCATTCAACGTAACAAACAAATTCTTGGGCCAAAAATTGTTTTTTTTATTCATTTTTAAAAACTAGTTAAAAATATCTAGGAACCGTTTTTTTTTTTTTTTTTTATTTTGACCAACTTCACCAAAAACATGAAATTTGGGCGAAAATCAGGCTTTTTTTCATGATTTTCTTTATTTTTCCAGGTAACTGGTATGTTATGATTGTGGGATGATTGAATTAGCCAATCAGGACCCCACTCCCGTGTTTACTCACTGTAGCGGACAAGAGTGGTCCATGCTTCTCTGAACGCTAGTGTAATTAGCACTACACATGCTTAAGTCAGTCACTTTTGGGCACAATGAAATGAAAGTCAAAACTGTTTATTAACACACATACATGTAAATATTAAAACTACAGTATATCTGAAGTCAAAATCATCCTAAGCTGAAAGGTTTGGATGGTAATTTTATTTGGAGAGGGGAGCTAATTAGGTCCAATACAGCACATAAATAATTATAGTAATCTGTTCATCATTCTCTACATATACATTCCAGCTTTTACAGTGAGCAACTGCCCTGTTGGTGTGGGTTACATTCCAATTGACGCAACTGGTGATGGCCCAGCAACCTGGATAGAACCAACAGCAACATCAACTAATGGAGGTGTCACACGTATAGCTCGAACTCATCAACCAGGGGACACATTCATATTCAATCAAAACACTCAAGTGACATACCAGTGGGAAGATGCTGCAAATAAATTTGCTACCTGTCAGTTTACTATCAGACTACAAAATGCAGGTGAGAATTATCCGAAAGGAGTTATATCTTATTTAAGGATAGCTGTTCCACTCTACAAGTATTCATAAGTAATCAAACAAAATGCATCAAGTGTCATTAGATATAAGTTTTTGGAACAGCACAAACAAGAAGCACAGTTTGCTATTCATCAGGAGATAGGTTTAGGCATGTAACATTGGTATTCCAAGGGGGCAAACCGGGGGGGGGGGCAAACTTGAAAGCTGGCCATTGTCAGAAGAGTGTTGTCTCAATTACAGGAGAAAGAGCGTCTAATTTCCGAGAGGGCAGACTGACCTCCTGAAATTTTTTTAATGGGGTAGTTATGCCCTTGGACAAGTTTTTACATATGTATATCTATCGATTCCATTACTAATGTAGCAAGGGCTAGATTCCATTTCAGATAAACTTTATCCCACATGTTTATTTTGCAATTTACAACCGTAGGACATAATGCAAACCAACTGACAGCTATACTTTGCTTTGGTATCTCCATCACCAAAACTAACGTTGTCATCACAGCAAAAATATAGTTTGAGGTGCTGGAGGCATGTCATATGCTCTTCAATCTTATTTACATATTATGTTATATAAATTATTTAACTGTTAAACTGTTATGTAAGTGTATTACTACTGTCATTTGTTTTTTTTTTCCTCTGAAAACCATTGTGTTTATAGTACTCTAGTTACATCACCACCCATAGGTAGAGTGGACGTGCAACAACAGATTGTTCATATCTGGTATGGTAGCACAATAGCACAAAATGGGCTCTATACAAATTTTCCTGAAAGATTAACAAATAAGCAAGTAAACAAACAAAAAGAAATATATTGGTGACCATTGAATTTTCAAACTACTGGATCGGGAAGACTATCAAGTTTTACCAAATTGTGCCCTAAAATTAGCCCAAAAATGTCCATAAACTTTTAAAATATAGTCCAAAGGAATTCGGATTTCTTTTTATTATATGTAAAAACACAGCAGTGTATTTAAAACTGCATAAAAATGCCACATTGATGTACTCATACACTTCAAAAATGTAAATCAAAATAATTTTTTCATCATATTTGGCTATGAGCTCATTAATTATTCATGAGCTAATTTGCATAAAATTTACATACATAATTAAATATTAATCTTGTTTTTCTCAAAGCTTAAAGTCCAAGCTTGTCAATGGTATGCCACTTGTTGGTTTTTACCCAACCAATAACACTGCAACGCAGTAGTTAAAGGTGAACCTCATTGAAAATAAAGTTATATATCAATGGAAAGCTTATGATGTCAGGAAGCAGAAAAGAATATTTTTTATTTGCATAGCGTACCAGGCTAGACATAATCTCCATGCAAAGATTGGATATTGGCACCCCCTAAATTACAAAACGAAATCGTTCAAATTGGGCGCTTTCGTTGATGACGTCAGCCCAGGGACACACAGTTACTTCCGGGTTTGATTGTAAACACAATGTCCGTGTATTACTGTGGCATGCATCGGGCCAATGCACGAATTCAGTCATTGTCAACTTACTTTACATGAAAAATATCTTCAATAAAATGAAGGAAATATCATGATCAAATTAAGAATGAAGTTCCTGAATAAAGTCGGTGTGGATTTAAAAATGGGAAAAGTGCTGGCCGGGGTGATTTGGGATAGGCCAAGCCATCCACGATATGCATAGGGAATATTACAGTAAAGCACGAAGAGCGAAGATTCGCCGAAGAACCGGAATGAAAACAGATTACAAAAAATAACTGCTAGTGCTACCAGTTCAGATCGTCACACCAAGTTGAGATGAACTTATCACAATGAGAAAATGAAGGAATAGAATAAGGTACATGTACAGGATTTTTTAATTATTTCTTAGTTTTACAACCGGTCATGTATGATAGGCGAACTCGTATATAGATACATACCGGTACTGGATGAGCTCAGTGACTGACTGAGTCTCACTACGCCGAGTGTTCAGTATCCGCGACTGTACTGTACTTGCAGACAAAATGACCAATTTGATATTCACATTCTGATATTTCCAACTTATTGCTACTTCATCAGCAAAATTTATTCCTGTAAATGTTCCAAATATAAGGGAACGATCCCGGGAACGATTGATCAAATTTGCTGAAACACCCCATGAAACACGGAGGACGAAGCCCCGATGCGAGTCGCTGTGTTTGTGCATATCCGTCCCTGCACTTCAGCAGCAATTTACGCATCGTGTTCGGTAATCCATAAAACATGAATGTTTCACTTTTTCAGTACCGTACACTGATTGTACTATCATTAAAGAATCATGACACAAGTGACAATATTTTAATTTTATTCAGATTTCAGAATTCCATAAAATAACGGTCTACTAAGCCTAAATTGTATTTATTTTATAATAAAGTATCTGCCTGAGTATCTGTTTCTTTCAATCGCGATTGTGTGGAAAGAATGTATTACCGCAATACGCTAAATATGAAAACCTTTATATGGACTGGATTTGATGAAATTGACGGTTTTTTATGTATTTTTGGATTACTGCAAGAAGATATTTTTTAATCAGACATTTTACAATGAATCAAGAATATATAGGGAATGTCACAAACAAGTATTTAATTTGTTATTCGATCATTAAAATTATTTTTAATATCCTGACATCATAAGCTTTCCATTGATATATAACTTTATTTTCAATGAGGTTCACCTTTAATATGATACCTCCAAATACTCAAATATACCACTTTTGTAGGGGTAATAGAATAGGGAAATGCGTCGGTACCATTAAATACATGGTTAAACATTAGATCGTTAGGTATACAGGCTAAGGCCCCTACTCATAGAGGTGTTAGGGCAGGAGTACGTAAACAGCGTAGAAGATCAAGCGTATCAAGTACTGCATGTCCACAACCCACGAGGTCCATGAGGAGCACGTGTGGCCGAGTGGATAAGGCGCCCGACTCATAATACATAGGTTGTGAGTTCGAGCCCCGCTCGTGCCAACGTGTTGTGTCCTTGGGCAAGGCACTTTATCCTCATTGCCTACTTGGGGGGATGTGGTTGGGTTGGATTGATGTTTGTATAGTTGTTTGTTTCAATGTTGCAATATTGGCGCTGATTAAGCTGCTGCCAGCAAAATTGCATTGTGTCTGTTTAGGTGTGTTTAATGTACAATTCTAGCAATTTGACCTGCGGGTCACGATTAGAGTTTGAAATAAAACCTTTCTCTTTACAGATGTCGCGAAATCAAATTCTCTCAGAGTCTGTCAATGGAATGCACGATCGCTGTCGGTAACAAGACTACTATCTGTTCAGACTATGTGTTGGATAATAACAGACGCTTTGTTTCTCACTGAAACGTGGTTGAGTGAATTAGATAATGTAAAAATTGGAGAGTTGTGTCCTGCAGGTTATAACTTTATCAACATTCCTCGTGATTATAACAAGTGTGCGGGGCTTGGTATCCTTTACAGGTCCCCTCTGAAGTTTCAGATAATACCGTTTGATTTCAAAACTGTCAATTTTGAGTACTCCATTATTTCTAATAATGAACGCGGGAATGAACGTAAAATCTATTATGTACTCATCTACAGACCTCTTCCGTCCAAGGAAAATCAATTGAAAACTTCAAACTTTCTGGTTGATTCTGAGATCTTTGTTATGTGTGTAAACTCCTTAGCTGGTAAGATCATCATGCTAGGTGATTATAACATTCATTGTGACTGCCCTGAAAAGTCTGAGGTCGCCAGGTTCTTTGAAATTCTCGAAAGTACTGGTTTTCATCAATATGCCGAAGGGCCTACTCACATCAGTGGCCACACACAGTAGCGTACCCAGCGGGGGGGGGGGACAGGGGAAGAATGCCCCTGACGAAAAATGAAAGAAAAAGTGCCCCTCTGACCAAATGGCAAAGGAAAAGAAAAAGGGCAAGGAGCCCCTTTTTCATCAAAACTCACCCCGATCATGGGCCAAAGTAGTGTCAAATACAAAAATTTTGCACGCTGCTCGCGCACATTGTCACAATAAAGCAATTTTCGTCTCGATCATGGGCAAAAATAGTGTCAAATTCAAATATCGCCCCAATAAAGCCTTTTTTGGAAGCTCGGAAACATGTACAGTCTCTCTAAAAACAAAAATTTCATGTTGCAACTGCAATTTGTTTTCAGCTGTGCCCCTGAAATTTTTTTGTCCCCCCCCCCTGACCAAGAAAGCTGGCTACGCCCCTGGCCACACAATTGATTTGGTTATTGCTCGTCCAGAAGAGAATCTCATAAAGGAGTGTTCTGTTGGCGTCAGGCTTTCTGACCATCATATGGTTCATTGTCAGCTCTTATTGCAAAAACCAAGTGAACAGCAAAATGTGTCTGTTACACGAAATTTCCGTAACATTGATACCATCAATTTCCAGAAGGATCTTAATTCATGTTTTGTTGATATACTTACTTGTCTATACTTACTTGACTATTTATCTGTGGCATTTGAAGAATCTATTATAAAATCCTTGGACCTTTATGCCCCTGTCTTATGGATGGCGGAAACCTTCAAAATACGCCTAAGAATACGCCTAAGAATACGCCTAACCTTAGACGTCTAAGATGCAATCTTAGACGTCTAAGATGCATTCTTAGGCGTCTAAGATGTAATCTTAGGCGTCTAAGAAATTCGCGGTAGACTTAAATCAACGAATCACAGGACTAGAAATCCCAAACAACCAATCATCTTAGGCGTATCCAATTATTGACCAATGAAATCTTAGACGCCTAAGATTTTACACGCCTAAGAATTCTTACACGTCTAAGATTGACCATTTGACCGTGACTAGTGATGGACGGTATCAAAACGTACAACGGACGCTGTGCGTTAGAGAATATTTCGAACAATGGCTGGGTGGTGTGTTTTTAATAAACTCCATTTCTCTCCATAGCCACCCGCGTCAATCCCAAAGAGAAAGGGGTGATGGGGTGGGAGGGGATAGGGTACATGTTCTCCCACCTTTCGGCACAATGGCCCATTGTTTTGTTCTTTCAGCCACTTTTTGACAACTCAGGCGGAACAATGTATTTTTACATAATAGGCTTTTTTTCATTTGAACATAATCTAGCAGTTGATGTTGTTGTTGCAAACTGATAAAAGTTTAATTTGTTTTAAATATTTTGTTTTTCTGATGACTTGCAGTTAATGTAAGATTTCTATTTGTGTGGCTATAGTGTAAATGATGATGATAATGATGATGATGATGATGATGGTGTTGTTGTTGCTGTTATTGTTGTTGATGATGATGATGATGATGAATGATGATGATGATGATGATGATGATGATGATGATGATGATGATGATGATGATGGATAATACAAATGATGTCAGATGATAATTAGAGTCGTGGTGGTGATGATGATGGCAGTGATAAGGGATTAAATTTAGTATGAAATTTTCACCCCCCCCCCCGCACCCACCCAGTCAATGTTGTTTTGATACTGAGATAGGAACGGACTAGTATTGGCTCCAACATTGATTGGGGGAGGGAGTTGCAAGCAATATGAAACATTAATGTTTGCCACTCATGTTACTTGTAATGTTTAAACAAAGAGCACGTGTCTATGGTGTCACCCTGCTCACTTTTCATGTATGTTTTTTCTTAACACGTATGTTAAGCCAAAATACACAGTTAAGAGACCTCGATACCTCCATTCAACAAGAAAGTTAACCTGACGGTGTAGGGTATGATGCGTTTATATCCAATACGTTCAGAGGTCAAGTTATTACTGCACACACATTATAAGGTCAACCAACTATGTCTTTATAATTCGAACAGCGTGTGACATATTTTCACCAAGGCCCCCGGGCCAAGGCCAAATCGTCTTTTATAATTGAAGAGATCAGATATGCATAATTTCAGTCTGCAAAGTGCAAGAAGACAAGAGGTCAAATTTTCTATGTTAAAAATAGAATCATGGAGGTATATAAATATATGCTAGGCATGTTTGTTCCTCTTTGTTGTTTGTGTATTAATTTTCATCATCATCATCATCATAATCATCATCATCATCATCATATCATCATCGTCGTCGTCGTCGTCGCCGTCATCATGCTCATCAACATTAATACCTGACTACTACTAGCCACACCAAAACAGCACACCAAACCACAAAAAAATAAAATCAAACCAATTAATCAATTTTGCTGCAAGTCCTCAGAGAAAGTCACATTGGTGATACCGTCCATCACTAAAATATCAATCTTAGACGTGTAAGAATTCTTAGGCGTGTAAAATCTTAGGCGTCTAAGATTTCATTGGTCAATAATTGAATACGCCTAAGATGATTGGTTGTTTGGGATTTCTGGTCCTGTGATTCGTTGATTTAAGTCTACCGCGAATTTCTTAGACGCCTAAGATTGCATCTTAGACGCCTAAGAATGGATCTTAGACGTCTAAGATTGCATCTTAGACGTCTAAGGTTAGGCGTATTCTTAGGCGTATTCTTAGGCGTATTTTGAAGGTTTCCGCCATCCATACTGTCTAAAAGAATACGTGCAGTACCAGATTAAGACAGCTCCGGTATAATTCGGACATTCATAGTGCATGCTCGTAGAATTCGTCGTACTTGCGATAAGAAATGGCGTAAGACACGTTTGGAAGTGCATCACGAGTTGATTGATAGGGCAAAGAAACTATTTCTGAGAAACTTAATTCTGCTCAGACTCTAAATCTGTATAGATTGTTAATGGTCTCTTGAATAATTCAAGGAAAGTGTTACCTGCATATGAGTGCGCAATATACTTTAAGTAATTCTTTTGCTACATATTATCAAGACAAGGTTTCTGTTATATACTCTGATCTTAATAAACAGCAATCAGGTAGTGTATGTAGCGATATAGTTAATGTCACATGTAGACTCTCCGAATTCAATCAAGTGTCTGAAGAATATGTTATTAAGCTTGTTAATGGCACTGCAACAAAAGGTTGTGTATTAGGTTTCAGGCGCTAGCCCCCTAAAAGCAGCACATTTTGATGTATAGTACCATTTTTTCACAATTGTTTATGCTTTATTTTTCGGCCCTTTTTATTTACTAATTCTTTTTGCCGCCCCCTTCGTTTTTGCCGCCCCGTTTTTTGCCGCCCTTCTTCTTCCGCCGCCCCTTCATTTTGGCCGCCCCCTGCTTTAACCCCAGGGGGCTGGCGCCCCCAAAGCCCTCCCCAAAATACGCGCATGTGTTTTTCCGGACACTCTCAAACATGCTATTATAAATCCTCTCATCAAAAAACAGTCGGTCAATCCTGAAGAGCTATAGAATTATCGTCCTGTTGCTAATATCAAGTTTATGTCCAAACTGATTGAAAAACATGTCATAAATAATGTGACTAATCATATGACTGAATATAATTTGGGCGAGGAATTTCAATCTGCCTACTGTTCTGCACGGAGCACCGAAACCGCATTACTGTACATGATTCATGACAAGAAAGGCGTGTTACTTGTGCTTTTAGATCTTCATCTTCATCTTCATCTGATACAGTGCATCCCTCAGAATTGAGTATTGCTGCACCTTGAATATTAACATGGCGAGGCGAACAAAAGTGCTAGTGATGAACGTGAAGAGAGTTTATTATATACAGTGCTTCGTGCGAGTAAAAATAGCATCAGCAATTATGGAAGCTGGATGCTAGCAAGTCCGTGCCGAAATGCTTCTACGGACGGTGCTGCAACGAGGGATGGAGGAAGATCATTCCATAGCTTGATGGTATATGGAAAGAAAGAGTACTGGAAAGTTAAAACTCTTGCACGCGGTTGGATGAACTTATGCCTGTGGCCTCTCAGTGAGTCAATGTTCCTGCCACTTCTGATGGTGAGGTAGTCAGCAGCTGGAATATCCACAATGGATGCTACAATTTTGTAACACATCACCACCTGCGATCTCATCCTCCGCACAGTGTCTTCGACCCTATATCTTCATGGCAGGAATCGCCATGGTAGGTTAAATCCACAGCCACGATTAGCCATTTGGTTCAAACCTTTAAAGCTCTTTTAAACTAATAATTAGTCGAGGGACATAACTAAGGCTACTCACAATAGCCGGGTAATCGATCTTGGTTGTGCGTGATTAAGCTTGTATACCCCATTGAGGTCAATGGTCATCGTCTTTTATACTGCCTACAGTGAGTGCAGCTGTACTACACGCTGCACGCTGTAGTCCATAACAGGACCAACGCAATATAAAATGGTCAAATTTTGAGTTCAAAGCGCACGGCCAATTTTCAAAGCGCATTCTAGCGACTATCATATCTGTTCAACACGTATTTCCAAGTTTATGAGACCAAATCTGGTTTCTTGAGAAAAAAATCATGACGGGAGATATTCATCATTTTCTGACCCGGTATCAGAAGATTTTCGTCTGATATCAAAATCGTGCATAGCAATTCACGTGTATCGATCCCGTGTATTCATTTTAGTGTCCCTTCTGCACCAAATAATTATTAGCCAGGCGGTGTCGGTGTGCTCCGTTGGTGTAGTGTATCCCACTGCAGTGACTGAAGCATGTCAGTGACACTACTGGTACGGCGATAATCACTAGTTACAAATCGTGCTGCCCGTCTCTGTACAGCTTCTAGACTCTGGATATTACGTTGCGTGTGGGGTGCCCAGGCAGATGATGAATACTCGAGAATTGGGCGGACAAAGCTCTCGTAGCACTTGGTCTTAATGTCAGGAGGACATTTGCTGACATTTCGCCGCAGGAAACCAAGTGTCTGGTTTGCCTTTTTGGTTATGGTGTTGATGTGAGCATTCCAGGATAAGTCAGAGCTGATAGTTACTCCCAGGTACTTGGAATTGGTTGTTAAGGCTAGATGTTGGCCATGTAGTGAATAAGTGGTGTGAATGGGAGATCGCTTGTTGGTAATACGCAGGGCTTCGCATTTATCAGGATTGAATGACATACCCCACTGCTTTTCCCATATCTGGAGACAGTTTAGATCTTCTTGTAACAATCTGGCATCGTCGGGACTTTTGATGACTCGGTAGAGCAAAGAGTCATCTGCAAATAGGCGCGTGGTTGACGTGACACACTCTGGCAAGTCGTTAATAAAAAACAGAAAAAGCAAGGGGCCCAGGACGGACCCCTGCGGGACTCCAGATGTTACAGATGTTACAGATGAGACTTGCCCCTCAAGTAGAACACGCTGGGAGCGATTGGATAAGAAGTCCTCAATCCATGCCAAGGTAGTCCATACAGGACCAACGCAATATTTAGCACCATAATCAACGCCGTCAGGCGTTGGTCCTTACAAATCCGTTCGCTACCCCCAGCAGTGCACCTTCATTATAATAAACAGTGACCAAAACCAAACCAGTCGATGAGGTACGTCATGAATCCAAATATGGAAAATAGCCCTGCCCATCATTCGGGCCATCATTCAACCGCATCTATTACATAACTGGGACTCTCAAGTCATCTCAAGTACTTGGTATCCCAATCGATTGATTTTGATAATGCAATCAAAGCAATACAAACTTTTGAGGTCGTTTACCAGTGCATGGAAATAGTAGATATCTACTATTTCCATGACCAGTGTAAATCTGGCTGGTATGAATTAAATGAATGTTTTTTGTTGCTATATCAGTGCAGAGATAATGTAGGCCTAATTAGTGTTAACAAAAAGTCATTTGTAACTATGATTCTAGGTTTGTTTTCTTTTTTTATTTAATATTGTCACATTTGTCGATAGGCCTAACCGTGATACCATTAAAAAAGCTAAAAGGACATCAATTCTACACACCGTTTATTTGGAACTGAACTTTGATTTATTTAAGTCATAATGTACGATCTTATAATATGAATTTGGTTAATTTTTTTCAAACCTGATTTTATGGCATATTTTTAATGTATACACATGTCACAACTTGCATCTAAATGGATTCAGTCAAATTTGTTGTGTTTGTAGGTAAACAGAGCAAAGTTCGACATAAAGTCATAATTCAAGATTATGACTTTATGTCCTCCTATTGCCTATAGAACTGCGTGTTAAACGGCCAAAATAACAAGCAGTGTTTACCTCGTTATTTCAGTTCAAAATGGACAGAAGCCATTCCCGATAATTAGGGCCTATTACTGGTATTATTTCAGCATTTTGAATATATAATGACAAATTTAAAATTTGAAGAAATCGTACATTAAGCCTTTAACACCTAACTGGAAATAACATAGTTTGTATAAGGCGAGGTCCAAAAGAGGAACACTGCAAAATCTAAATGTTCCTAATTTGCCAGATTTGGTAGAGATACAGTACAAGAGCTAAGGGAACGTTCATAAATACTTGGGGCTGGAAAATTTTGATTTCGGTATGTCAAAACTTTTTGACCCCCCTACATATGTTAAACTTTTAGAACCACTTTTTTATAGATTCAAAACTTTTGGATCCCTTTTTCTGTATACACCAAAATATTTTGTACCCCACACCAAAATCACTAAAAACACCCGTTTTAGGCCTACTTATGAATTCCAAGGGTCATAGGTCAAAAACCATAGGTCGCAGAAAAATGTTATGATTGACGTTTTTGATCCAAACATCCATCTTAGTAAACTGATACACTTTGCAAGATGTATACGTCAATTTTCAAAAAAATTCCCATATAAAAATTTGTTCTTTTGGTCAAAACTGAAAAAATCACCAAAAAATGCCATTTTTACTCATAAATTAAATGTATTGAATTAAGCGATGGTCTTTTTTTTGGCCGTATTCCAGGGTCCTAAAATAATGGAGACAATTTGAACATCATTAAATGAAGAGTTTGGTTCCAAAAGGCATTAAGTCCAAAGACTGTTTTGTGGGATTTTTTATTTGAAAATATTGAGTAGCAGTAACCTTGCCACTCTAATAACATTGGCGTAGTAGAATATATAGTTATAAAAATGTTGGCAAATAATTGCAAATTCCTTTAACTTCCCACGTGCGAAGAAGAAAAAGGCATCAAGTGCAATGGCAGCCATTTTAAAACATATCCATTCCAATCGTTAAATGTCATTTAAACTTTACAATGTAAAAATATTCCAGCAAAATGTTACACAAGGCAGCTAATGAACTAATGCCTTTTGGAAACAAACTCTTGAAATACCGTAAAACCGCGTCTACAAGCATATATAGTGTTTTTTATGAAAGCTAAATTAATTCGAAGTAAGCGTAAATATACCAATACAATAGATTGGTCTTAAAATAATACTTGTTTGTATATATATGCTTGGATCCGCAATTTATTTGCTCAAATTCCATAATGGCGCCTTGATTAATGTAGTTTTCATCAGAAGCACTCTATATGCTTGTAGACGGGGTTTTACGGTATTGTGTTAGTAAAGAAAGTGAATAGGCCTATAGGAATTGGACTAAACTACAAATCAAGTAAATGACTACATTTTATGGCGATGTCGACATTTTAAAGAAAATTAACACGAATTGGCGCTGACTGAAAAAAAAGCTCTTCCCATATCCTGTCGGAAAACCATGTCCATGTAAAAAAAACTTGTAACTCCCTTCGTCTGTTGGCGGGTAACTTCTTGAATTCCTAATTTATTCGAAGCATGCAAAATAGCGTCGTCATCCATTTTTATATTATTGTAAAACAAATAATAATAACTGAGGCCTAATGATAAAATGAAATGATGGTCACCCCTCCCCCCAAAAAAACCCCCTGTATAATGTGCGCAACCTACAAAGTGAAGAACGTGAAAAAGAACATTTCAGCCCGAATCACGGGTCAAATAATCGCCAAGTATCTTTTTAACCATTGATTTATATGGGACAGGAATAGAGGTTATCCATGTTCTATAAGCTGCATGTCCTATCAACGACTGCTATACCTTGTTTAGGACATTCTAAAGAAGTACCTGCATGTGCAACCATGACTGTTTCAAAATAGCCCGCCAAAGTCATGCAGGTAACTCCGAGGTCGTGCATTGAATTAGTTTAAATGAGGAATACTACGGGAACCAATGCCTTTTGTTAGAAGTCACACATGAGTGAAGTGGATAACCTCTATTATCAAAAGTCCCGGGGAAAATCTTCAATAGTTACCCAATTGCCTACCACCTCGCGGGTTTAAAGCGCGCTTCAGACTCCGTATTGTACGTACAATATTGTATGTACAATACTTTTCGTGACGTCAAAAAGTATTGCACATGCAATAAATAGTATGTACCGGGAAAATATATATGTTGCTACAATCATTTGTTGCTTAATTGATACGGAGTTGCCAAATTTCTAAGAGTGGTAAATTTAGTGAGTGCACGGAATGATGAACATCTTTTAATGTCTTCTTGTATTCAACTGTACTTGAGTTATTATATAATCAATGGGCACCTTTTTAAAGTTAATAATATTAATACTAATATTAATAATATTAAAATTGTAATAATAATATAAATGGCACATTCAGTTCTTATTTATTTATTTATAGATTTATCTATTTAGGCCTATTTGTTTATTATTACTGATTGATTAATTGATTTAGAGATTCATTTATACTGATATTTAGTCATATATTGATTTAGTCAGTTTAAAAGTATTATTTGTAGGCCTTTGTATTTATTCTGGTTCTGATTTTATTGATACTGATATTTTTGTTATTTTTTAAAGTTTTGGCATAGCATTCGTTACATTATAACACGCTGTGTTATGAATTTGCAACACCTTTTTACATACTAATATCGTTGAGGCATGTTATGATGGTGTATGTTATAGGCCTACTTATGATCATCACAATACATCCATACACGTGTTAATGCAGTAACCGTAGCGTTATAGGGGCACGGAAGCCCCCCCTATTGATCTGAAATTTTAGAAAATCCCATAGGAAAGTAAGCTACGCGTAGCAGCTCCACGTTGTGGCGGTTACGGCCAGCCATATATTGATCATGCGAAAATCATAAAACATAGAATATAAACAGTTTGGCAGGCGCTCAAAATCTCAAATTGTATGCTTAGCCTGAGTTGCACGGCCTATCTCGAATAAAATCACCATGCGTAAATGTTGAAAAACGTGAGGATTCATCGTACTATCACGGCAATTTTTAACACGAAGATATAGGGATGATGACGGTGTGCAACGTTGATACGTCAGATTTCGGAATTTTATTTAAAATAGGCATAAATCACATTGAACAGTTGAATGCTGGCAAAAGTTGATAAAATAACTATGGGTCGAATTTACATTAATCAGTGTCCTGGGCCAGGATAACATTTAGGACTCCTTCGAATTCTAAAACAATACTTCACCAAATGTCCTTGCTTTCATTTTCTCATTTAATTTGTTTTAATTTTAATTACTTTCTTTATCCACTGGCTCTGTGGTAAATCCGGTATTGCCAAATATTTCTCGCCCATTACCCGTGTTAATCTATTTATTTATTAAAATGCACCATCTATTAAATTCCTGTAATACAATGTATAGGCCTAGTGTATTTGATAACAAATTTGTTTTTATTTTTGATTAGAATTTGGGTTCCATTACACGATTTCATATATAAACCTTGAATAAATATATTTGATTGTTTTGTAAACATTAAATTTGATGTTTACTCATAATTATGTCTGGAAAGTCAGGGAAAAACTAAGGAGTATCGGTATTTAGTTTCCTGGGAAAGTGGATCAGATGAGCAGTGAGTAAAAACATTCGCCCTAAATCTTTATTTGATTTTTATTTTTTTATGAATTTATTAGGCCTACTGGTAAAGTGCAGAAAAACCTCCAAACGCACTCTAGGATTTTTCATCAGCAGCAGTAGAAATTTCTCTTGCATAGATTTTCTGGTGACCTCGCTTGGATTTAGCAAACAATGAAGCGTCAGGGTTATAGCGCGTTATTTAATCTGATTCAACTCGTCGTGGCACGTATATTTATTGCACGTGTAATACTTTTTGACGTCACGAAAAGTATTGTACATACAATATTGTACGTACAATACGGAGTCTGAAGCTAGCCTTAGTAACCCTGTGAAGAAGTAAAATCGGATCAATGCTCATTCACGTGGATGATGAACATTGATCGCGATTGAAGAGGACATAGATAAATTGAATGAATGAATGAATGAATGGACATGATTATCGATATTGTTACGCAATAGTGGTGTTAGATCCAAAGCTGGAAGCTAGTAGTTGGCAGCTGGAAGGCAAGTCTAATCTGATTGGCTAAATATCGTCAGTTGCTGTCAGTAGGCGTGGTTAGTCAGTTTGACATTTCCCTTGACTTTCCAAGGGAGGATATGTCGGATCTATAAGGACCAACGCCTGACGGCGTTGATTATAGTACTAAATATTGCGTTGGTCCTGTATGGACTATGCCAAGGTGTTACCACCTATCCCGTAATGAGATAACTTATGAAGGAGGCGCTTATGTGGCACAACATCGAAGGCTTTGGAGAAGTCTAATAATATTGCGTCAATTTGTTGTCTCTCATTCAATCCTTTTGCCAAATCATGAACAGTGCGTATCAGTTGAGCCTCACACGACCGTTTTTTCCTGAAGCCATACTGGGCATCTGACAAGATATGGTGATCTTCAAGGTGTGATATGATGGTACTATCAAGGGGGTGACACTAAATTCACGGTTGTTCTATTAGCAACGCAAAACCTATGAAAAATTCCGCTGGTTTACTAGCTAGAAAGTGAGGCCAGTTATCGATCCGTTATGAATAATTCATGTTCGACCCCTTGGATCATGTTAATTGCTATTGGCAAATAACAACGTTGTTAGTTTTGCGAACTTTGCCTGTTCAATGAGAGTATAGCGCGCCTCAATACATCTGGGCGCAAACCAGGCGAAAACGATCCAGTTTAATGAAATGGCGGACGGATATTCCCATCAGGCACCAGTGATATGTTTGTTTCAAAGAAAGTCTACTAATTTGATATGAAATGACATTTTGCAATAGCAAAGTCAAAATTAGGACTTGAGGTCAATAACATGAAGGAAATACGTGACAGAGGCAAGGTGTGAAACACAAGTAGTATTTGAAGTTAAAATAACCTTTGATACCCGACCTGACCTTCCATAGCTTTCCATCATGGCGCCTTATTCGTCTTTATGTATTTCTATATGCTCTCAAGTAAAATAAAATACCAATATGCACTAAGCAGACAGAATGTTACTTGGCTCCCAGCATGAATTATTGATTTTATACGGAGGTAAAGAAATACACAGTTGCCTGCAAGCCGTGCACCATACTCCAAATACTTCGGTAAATCTGAATAATGGTCACATGTAGACATATCATGTGTTCGGGAAATTACGTGGCAACATTTTAAGATTTCAGACTTGTTTACTAGTTAAATTGTCATTTGTACTGTTGATTATTTATCTTTGTTAATTAATATATCTTTTAAATGCTGATAAATCGTGGTTGGCTGCCCATATTATATGTTAAATTCAATGTTTTATGAATATAATTCTACCACGCAGAGGGGGGTCACACAGCATAATTTCACACTACACGATTTAGCTAGATTTGGAGCTCTGCACTTCAAATTCACGTCAATTTCAAAGTTTATACACTTAATATATTTAATATAATACTTATTTTTTTGTTATAACAAACTGGAACACGAAATGTACTAGCTTATTACCTATACAGAAAGGGGATTTATACACATGCCTGGCGCATCAAGACATTCTCTGTCTGGATAACATGACTGTCGCCCTCAATACGTCTGGGCGCAAATTTAAATAACAATACGCTATTTACATATGAATGCGGCTTCATGCTAATGTCTAGTGCCGCTTCCAGGCCTATTCCGTGGTACTATGCAAGATATGCTCCATTAATTTGCAACTGACAGATGTGAGAGTGCCGCCTTTGATCAGGGATGTGAGAGCTGCTTTGATACTGTGAACCATAATATCCTCTTCAACAAATTAGGGTGTGAGATTGGCATAACAGGAACTGCGCTTGACTGGTTTAAATCGTATTTCAGCCAACGCACTGAATGGTCTATTGTTCTATTGTGTCCGATTTGAGCGCTGACATATTGGAAAATGTTGCCAATCAATATTCATGAGAGTGTACATTCAACCATAGATGAACTCCTGGATGGGGCAGCTTTAATTAGCATGAGGCCGCATTGATATGTAAATAGCGTATTGTTATTTAAATTTGTGCCCAGACGCTTCGAAATCAAGCTAAGTCAGGTGATGTGAAATTCTTCTGCGTGACCCCCTCTGCGTGGTAGAATTATATTCATAAAACATTGAATTTAACAGATATCGTGGGCAGCCAACCACGATTTATCAGCATTTAAAATATATGTTAATTAACAAAGATAAATAATAAAGAGTACAAATGGCAATTAACTAGTAAACAAGCCTGAAATCTTAAAATGTTGCCACGTGATTTCCCGAACACATGATATGTCAACATGTGACCACTATTCAGATTTACCGTAAATATTTGGAGTATTGTTCCACGGCTTGCACATACACTGACCTACACTGTGCATTTCTTTACCTCCGTATAAAATCAATAATTCATGCTGGGAGGCAAGTAACATTCTGTCTGCCTAGTGCAGATTGGTATTTTATTTTACTTGAGAGCATAATAGAAATACATAAGACGAATAAGGCGCCATGATGGAAGGTCAGGTCGGGTATCAAAGGTTATTATAACTTCAAATAATACTTGTATTTCACACCTTGCCTTTGTCACATATTTCCTTCATATTATTGACAGCAAGTCCTAATTTTGACTTTGCTATTGCAAAATGTCATTTCATATCAAATTAGTAGACTTTCTTTGAAAAAACATATCACTGGTGCCTGATGGGAATACCCGTCCGCCATTTCATTAAACTGGATCGTTTTCGCCTGGTTTGTGCCCAGATGTATTGGGGCGCGCTATACTCTCATTGAACAGGCAAAGTTCGCAAAACTAACAACGTTGTTATTTGCCAATATCAATTAACATGATCCAAGGGTCGAACATGAATTATTCATAACGGATCGATAACTGGCCTCACTTTCTAGCTAGTAAACCAGCTTAATTTATCATAGGTTTTGCGTTGCTAATAGAATAACCGTGAATTTAGTGTCACCCCCTTGATTCAACGTCCAATCAGGGCTATGACACTCAACTCATTTGCATAGCAAAATGACCCGTCTCCTCTGCAGCGAATTTGGTTCCGCTCCATCGAAATCAATCTGGTCACGGAGGAGACTACCCTCCTTTGTGTTTGTTCATTTGTGTATGGAGAGCCCTTCTTGGAGTCCGTAATGACTTAGGCTACGCTCTCAGCTAGAGTCCGACGCTGAATTGCACTAGAAATACCTTTTCGGTGAAATCGCTATAGAGCCAACCGGGAACACGTATTCGTTTTGAAAATATAGCATTAAAATTACGGCTGCTCCATCACACCCTTGTGTGTTATGGCAATAAAAGGTACTTTTCGTTCCAATAAGCGCTTTCACGCGACTTTCATTTGATCACTTATTGACAGTAGCCTGCTAGGTAAAGCGTTAATACACTGTCGGGTCAGCTTACCGATTTAATGGCGGAAGCCCTTTGTCCCAAACAAAAGGTACCTTTCGATGAATAGCTTGTCAGATTTCAAATCGGCACAAGGTTTCAATGCGTTACGTAATCTATTTCTCCATCTTTAATAGCTCCATGATTTCAGCAACAGAACAACTTGTGTTTTGGTTGACAATGTTCATCTGTTCCTCATGATATGCGCTATGGACTTCCACGGGGGTCGATCGTTGGACCAAAATGTTTCACAATTTACCATACCTGGAAGGATCATCAATAAGAACAAATTGTGCTATCATGTCTATGCAGACGATATTCAAATATATAGTTCTTTCATACCTTCAGATTTAGCATTTATGCAGTCGACTCTTTCTGAACTTCAAAACTGCATTGATGAAATACAACTATGGATGACTGAAAATATGCTGAAGCTGAACAGTGATAAGACTGAATTTTTTGTTGCCACCTCGCCTCATTTTAAACGTTCTTTACCGGACATTCAGTTGCAAGTTGGAAATGACATCATCAAACCACCAGGAACTGTGCGAAATCTGGACATCATCTTTGATGATGTAATGTCTATGACTCCGCAAATAAGTTCCAGTTCTGTTTCCTACCACTTGCGTAACATCACTCGCATCATACGTTTCCTGGATTTTGACACCTGCAGAAGTATTGTAAGATCACTTATTCTATCCAGACTGGATTACGGAAATGCTCTTTTGCTGGGAGCAAACACAACCCATATTGACAGACTTCAGCGCCTTCAAAATTGGGGTGCAAAACTCATTTTTTTCTGCATCAAAATTCGATCACGCAACTCCGTTTTTAAAACAACTCCACTGGATCCCTGTGAAAGAACGCATTAATTTCAAAGTACTTCTGTATGTGTTTAAATGCTTAAATGGACATGCTCCAGGTTATTTAGTACACCTTACCATCAATCGCGTACCGGACTTCGCTGTGCTTTAGATACAACACGGCTTACTGTACATAAATTAAACGCCAAATCTCTCCATTCTGCTGCAAATAAAGCTTTTTCTCTGGCTGCTCCTGGACTGTGGAACAATTTACCCATCACCATTCGTACTGCAAACTCATTACCAGTCTTCAAGAAATTATTACAATCATATCTCTTCCCAAAACGTTGACTGTTTTTATTAGTCACTTTGTTTTGTTATATTGTGTTTATGCTTTGAATTTGTCTATGTGCTGTGGTCTAGCGGCGCTTTATAAAAGAATTGTGTATATATGTATGTATGTATACCCAGCAAACACAAAAACGTTTTAAAAACGTTTTAAATAAGTTATATTTTGGCTTTTGGTTTAGGTAAAAACGTTTTAATAACATTAAAATGTCGGGTTATATAAAGGTCATGAAAACGTTTTTAAACGTTTTGTATGAAAACACACCACAAAAATATTTTTAAAATGTTTTTTAAAATGTTCTTGTAATCTATTTTTGCAAACATTTTTCCAAACATTTTGTCAATACTTAAGTAACATTATGTTAAAACATTTGCATTCAGCAAACACAGAAATGTTCTTAAAATGTTTTTTTCAAAATATTTTAATAACATTTAAATGTCGGGTTATATAAAGGTCATGAAAACGTTTTTAAAACGTTATTGAAAATATTTTGGGCAAACATTTTTTGCAAAATATTTTGTCAACTCCCAAAATAACATTCTGTTTAGAATGTTTTGTATCAAGTTTTCAAGAATGTTTTTGGAATGTTATTAAAACGTTTTATACCGTTTATATAACCCGACATTTACACGTTTCCTGTAAAACATTTTTGTTTGCTGAGCAGTAGATTATCAAAAATGTTTTTAAGGTTATGAAAACGTTTTATACTCTTAATATACCCTTTATATAACCCGACATTTAAACGTTTTCTGACAACCTTTTATAACCTTTTGCGAATGATGTCGAAAACGTTTTGTGTTTGCTGGGTATGCAGCTATATGTTTTTTACAATATAACAGTAATGGAAAGAAAAGTGCAAAATAATGTTCGTCATTTTTCAGCACAAATAATTTTGACCAAAAATGACGTCACAGACATAATCATCAATCTCCTAATTTGCATATAGCCACCATTCCTCCAGCTAGCTCGTCCATGTGATTGGTCCTTTAGCTATCTAGGTATTATATCTATATCTGTGGTCCCAACATGATGCTCATCTTAAATCAAGTACATTGTGTGAAATCTATCCTTTACTTCATGCTTTAATAAACAATACCTTTCTGATTTCGTAGGAATTAGTTTATGTTGACTAATAATGAATGTCATTATTTCCCATAATATTACAGGAGTTATCACAGTAAATAGCTGTCCTACTTCACCAATTATGTCAACATCTAATGGATCACCAGTTGCTGTCACATGGACAACACCAACAGCCACATCAAATATTGGGGCAACAGTCAACTCTGCAAGCCTCAGCCCAACCCATTACCCAGGATCGACATTTATTGCTGGAGATACTGTTGTAGAATACTATTGGGTGGATTCAAATTCTAACTATGCTAACTGTATCTTTACAATTAGTGTCATTCTTGGTAAGTACACAGCAGTTACTATACCAATTACATTGTACCACTGGCCATATACAAATGGGGATGATTTTTCTTATTTCTAAATTCAAGTACTAGCCCCTCCCCAGTTATACGCCTACCTCCATTTTTGAAGTAAAATCTGCCATCTAGGGGGTTGGGCGTATAGACGAATCCAACGAGCCAAGTCATGGTCAGGATTTGGTCGGCCATTATCGGGTCCCCGCATGCACCAAACAGGTGTTGTGAGTGCCCAATTGGGTGGATTAAACCCGCTTAGAATTCGATGTTAGATTCTTCTGTGTTGTAAACTGTCATCATATTTTGTCTATGTGTAACATGGGTGATAGAATGCAGTTTAAAATCATTTCGCATTTTAGGTGAGATAGCTGGGTCCCCGTCGCGGCAATGGCTGCCATTGAGGTGTAGGAATGCGTGAAATTAGGTTCGTCTATACCCGAGTGGTTACGGTATTATGTAAAGACTATAAAATTATATTCCAACTGACCAGCAGGGAACCAAAGGATGGATCCAAAAGGATACAAGTGTGTCTTTATCAACGGAGAGAGATTAGCGCCAAGTTGTAAATGAAGAGATAAAAATCCACTAGTACCAGGGACTTTAAATAATGGGATCACTTGGAAGTTTGACTATTTCTGAACTTTTCATAACTATTTCTTTACAATTCAAATAAACAAATAGTCAAGGAATGTCAAGAAATAGTCAAGAAAATGTCCGAATCTTGAATAAATCTGAATAAATGAATTTCGTAGTGGATGGGCGACTGAAATTATGTGATGATTCAAACATCTGTATCCTAGATCTAGACAATAGGCACCATATTGCAGGAGGGTTAGAGCTCATAGGTGGAACATTGAAGGTTTTGTAGATTAGGTCAATTGTAATATTGGTAGGTTAAAACTTTGATATATTAAAATGTTCCCGATTCTTAATTACTAAATATAAATATAGTACTTTACAAACTGTTCATTTAATTTAAATTTAAAAGATTTAAATTTGTGGTCATCACTTTTGTTGCGGTATAGGTATAGATACCCGCTCAAACCTTCAATAATGATTTCCCATAATTGACTTTCTGGCTTACTGAACAAAAAAACAAACTTGATATTAATTTTAGCTGAAAAAGTTAGATTACATCCTATAAGCAAAAGTCCTTTCATTAGTAGTGTTGCCCATTCCCTCCCTCCCTGAAATGTAGGTGTGAAATGTTGAAAATTCCAATATTTTATCTAGTTTTTACAAACATAATTGGCTTTTTAACTCCCTCAACTAAAGGACTTCTGTTTATTGGACGTCATTGAAATTTTGGTTGTTCCCTTGATTTGATTATTGAGTACCGTATCATTCGTAATTTCACACCTCACCATCTAATTTCTATAATAAGCCCTTTACAATTACAATCGATATCAGAACAGAGTGCATTTTGGGTAATATATGTGGGAGATAAACCAACATGTAACTCGCTCAGTATTTTAGTGTCAGTGAACTTAACAATTTGTAAAAACTTGTGTATTATTTGGTAGTGATGTCGTGCATGATAAACCTAGGGGTTTAACTAATGAAAATTAGTTGAGCAAGGTTAGAAATACCAATGTTATTAATCATGTTAATGAAACGTGATATTCAAGAAAAGCAACAGTTAGTTTATGCAGTGGTCAATGGGAAAGATAGGGTCATTTTGTTTTGTTGATGTACCAAATGCTGAAGCTCTTAATGCGCGATTGGAATTGCAAAAGGGCTTATTACCAGCATACACCTGTTTATACGATTTGTTTTGTATTTTTTTAAAATCTTTTACAACAGATCAACAAAGTCCATCACTTAACAACTGCCCATCCAACATGGATATATCATCTAACCAAGCACACTGGACTGATCCCACTGCAACGGATAATATTGATCCATCACCTACAGTGTCATGTTCACCCATGACAGGCAGTTTCTTCGCCACTGGAGTAAATACCGTAACATGTACAGCCACTGATGCTGCTACCAATACAGCTACATGTACCTTTACAGTTACACTTGTTGGTATGATGAGTTTTACTTGCTAAGGCACTATCACTATTAGTGATTTGCTAAATTATGAAATGAAAAAAATCATCAAATGTCAGTTTGATGGTGTGTTTTTTTGAAGAGAATGGGTGTGCTACCATACTGTACAAGTGATAAGACTACTAAAAAAACAAATAATTGAAAAATCTTACAATGTTGGAACAGACTCTTGTAGCTACATGGATTTGAATGGCACTTCATATTTATAAACACTTTGCTTTTTGTTTTGTCATGTTTTTCATGCTTGTGCTGAGATCAGTGATAGTCCCTTTAATGCAATTATTATTATTTTTATAATAATTATTAATTTTGTATTATTATTATTTATTTTATTTATTATTATTATGAGGATTATTATCATGATGATTATTGTTGAAGGTGGTTTTGAGTCCACCTTGTGTATGTAAATGTGCCATCATAGACATTTGATAACAATGTACATGTGCATGTAAAGTTATTTTGGGCAGACAATGGTAGAGACATTCTGAAGACATTTGGCATCATAGAAGAATAAACCCTTAGTGACCTTTGACGGTTTGACCTAGTTAATATTTGAGCATCCCATAGACACACTGGCTTATAAATGTCAAACACAATTACGGTTCTCTACATATAATGTAATTTTTGGAAGGTCAACTTGGTTTTGCCTGACAAACTTTGAACATGGTTTTGGGTAACAGCCCACCACACAAGGATTATAATGATTGCAAGTGTAAAAAAACAGAGTTACAGGCACAGATCCATTCTAAAGTCTCTGATGTTATGTTGAGTTGAATAGCTAGCTGTGATGGTACGAAACATTGTGTAGGTTTTTGGTTTTTTTTAAAACTCTAATTATGGAGAAATTATAAAAGAAACAATATTTTCCCCATTATTTACTTCTGAAAATTAAAAGTTGACTTGAAAAAAGTCTCCGTCGGATGGCTGCTTTGAATTCTTTCTGGCAACCTACAATCTTGGAAAAAAATGTTGACACAATTTGCCGCCTGTTTTTTGGTATATCTCTGCTCCTCCAAATTAAATATTGGACCAAGCCATGATGTCAACAAGTCTTTGAGACCCTCTAACATTGAAAGATGGGGAGTGAGGAAGTGTGAGATACAAGGTGGAGTGTGTGCTTCACATATATTGCCCCGGGTATATTGCATGCATAAAAATGCTTGCCTCTCCCACCCCCCTCTTAGCCTGGCAGAAATCGCTTGCCCCCCTCGGGCTGCCAAAAATACCCCCTTGCACTTGCCAAATTGTTTGGATCCCAATTTACCAACCTTTATTATGTTCTAGAATTATCATTGCGAGCGTACCGAGCAGGTAAATATTTAAGCGTTTCCGTTCTGTTTTCCTAAGCCTTTTAGAGGGCTTCGTAAAAGGCACCCCGTGAATGTGTGCCAAAAATCACTCGCGCCATCCTCCCGGTTTGCCAAGAACTGCTTGACAGCTCCCCTCTTCGGCTGGCCAATGTAGAAACACGCTCATAATACATGTAGTGTCTCGCAGTACCCTGCAATGCCTCTTTTGCCAATGCCGCTCGCTGATTATTTTCCGGGCCAACTTTCTGACTATTTTCCTGACACTAAATGATTCCATGAACATTGAGCAATTCAATATCTTTCGATATATTATTTTATCATAATAGCTGATATTTTTGCTCACCGGCTAATGCCCAATACAAATTGGGCGCTGTTATTTTCTGTCGGATTATGTTTCAAATTATTATGATTTAGGCGTGTTTAGAAGGTATCCGCCATCCATACATAAGCCAGGTAATTCGCTGTAATAGTTCACGTTATAATATGACCGTTGCTAGGCCAACTGGATCACGATTTCTTTGTTACGAACCACTGATCGAAATGATCACAACACAAAGCCTATGGCATATCAAATTCGGAACAGGTGTATGAGGCCAGGCTTGGAGCAGTAACCAATGGTTACTAACGTGCACTACGACAGCGAATCACGACAGCCGAGAACCGCTTAGTAATGTTTCTTCATCAATCAACTTTTGGTAAACAGTCGCTCAAGAGCCACCAATCGTCTTCGAATACAAACAACATTGCATCGTGCAAGCCAGTGTCTCCATGTAATACAAACCGCACACGATAGCGTAAGATCCGTTAGGCGGTCTACTTGTTGGATTTGAACTTCTCTTGGGAAAAAATTAAATGAGTAATCTTACTCATGTTTACTGACCTAGAGTATCAATTAATTTCAAAGATTTACTACTAGTATTAGTTATGACCTGAGATAATAATCTACATGAAATCATTTTGAGGAACCTGAAAGACATTCTAAAATTCTGAAATCTTTTTTTAGGTAGTTCAACTTGATCATATTTACTGAATTTTGTTGTTGGTATTTTCTTCCCCAACAGATGTAATACCCCCAACAATAAACTGTCCAGCTAACATCATGTCATCTGCAAATGTTGTAACTTGGATGACTCCAACAGCTTCTGATAGCAGTGGTATTGCTGGTGTGGTCTCATGTAACCCTTCCCCTGGTGGCAGCTTTCAGATTGGTGTCACACCAGTTACATGTACAGCAACAGATAATGCAGGCAATACAGGGACGTGTACATTTACAGTTACTGTTGGTATGTCACATGATTATTATTTCTTGTTATAATCAAGGATGTGTTAGGCAATGTGGTAGGAATATTTTTATAACTAAAATGGAGCGTAATTTAGATATCTACACTACCAAAGTAATTGTACCTACCAGAAAGTACATGCTTAACATCAGCTTTTGTTATTACTCGTGAAGTTGTGATGATGTCACATGGTGCTAAATTGGAATCAGAAAACAAATAGCTAATGTTGTCTGACAGTAGATCAAAATGTTTGTGTTGAGTGAAATTATTGTGTCAGTGTAGAAACCTAAATTACTCTGAGTTATGCTATTTACTGCTACATAATATTTCAATTTGTTTGTGTGTTTGTTAAAAAACTAGTCAATGTTTCAAGATTGCTGGATGTATTACTTCTAGTAATTAAATAGCAAGAGGCTTCAAATTGTTTATGAATGTGGTCTTCATTTGTAGCTACAAAATGGCTGCTAGTCACAAATATGAGGAGATTATTTGAATTCATTATTTTACAGGTTTTACATGGACAATGCCACCAGCTGTATGAGCACTTTTGTAGAAAAACTGTGTTCTTTAAATGTTTGATATTTATATTGTACAGCTTTTAGGCTTTATGAAAACATTGTGTTGGATTAATGCAAGAAAGTCATGTAAATAGTGTTGCTCAATATTTGGTCGAAGCTTTGCTGTGTTTTACTCAGAGTTTTCAGATGAAAAATAATGATACAGAGCAATAAAGGGCTAAGTTCAATTTAAGTATACATACACAATGTCATTTGAAAAAGTAAAAAAGAAGAAAAATTCTCTGGGTCTTTTCTGGGGAAATTTGGATGAACTGCCCTTTCTGGAGTCGTGTTTTCTTGTCCAAGGGAACTTCAAGCTATCTTTATCATTTTACAAGAACACACTTACATGACTACAGGGGTTCCAATTTTGAACGGTCCTCACCAATGTACCGAGGTCTTAAGGGAACAACCCAAAAGTTCGATGAAGTTCTATAAACGAATGTCCTTTCGTTAGGGAGGGAGGGAGGGGGTCAAAAAGTCCGATAACGTTTGTAAAAAAGTAATTAAAACATCGGTCAAAGTTCTTTCATCTCATCTCATCTCATCTGTATAGTCAGCAAGACATCATTTCTCGACGCATCACGCTAACTGTGTAAAAACCTCTGAATGATGCTTGCATTAAATTTTAATTGTTACTTTTGGTTTGGTAGTGGTCTTTAACTGCTGACTTAAAACTCTCAAGACTATTACAATTTACCGCCGATGGAGGGAGCTCATTCCATTCTTTTACAGTCGTTGGGAAGAAGGAGTCTCTCCAAGCCGCCACTTTCCATCTCATAGTCTGGTATTTTTGGTTATGTCCTCTCGTCTGTCTGTTTGTCTTCACAACGTAGTTTTGTAGGTCAATGTGAACCAACCCGTTGACCATTTTATAAAACATAGTAACTCTGGCAATCTTCCTTCTGGTCTGCAGAGGCTGCCAGATGAGGTCTTCCATTAACTGGGTGACAGTTCCAGGCATACGGCTGTACTCTTTCATGCAGAAACGAGCCGCTTGGGTCTGCACTTTTTCCAAAGCGTTGATATTGTGTTTTACATGGGGATCCCATGCTGAGGTATCATACTCAAGTAAAGGACGAACAATGGCTTGGTAAGCAGTGACTTTCACCTCCTGCCTGCAGTCAGCAAGGTTTCTCTTCAGAACACCCATTGCTCTCTGGGCCTTTTTGATACTAAGACTGGTCTGTGTTCCCCAATTGAGAGTGTTGGTAATTTCTACTCCCAGATAAGGGTGAGATGTCACACTCTCCAGCTGCTGCCCACAGAAAGTGTAGTAACGCTTGGTTGGAGCCCTGGTTGCTATGGACATTGAGGCACACTTGCTGGGATTAAAACTCATTAGCCAGTCCTCTTGCCATTTCTCTAAGGTTTGGAGATCCTCTTGCAAAATACTGGTGTTTCCACTGCCGTCAATAGGAGTATAGTAAACAATCGTCTGCAAACAGTCGACAAGTTGACCGCAGTTGATTAGGCAGATCATTTATATACAGCAAAAACCACAACGGTCCTGTTACAGTACCCTGTGGTACGCCAGAAATAACTGTAGCTGGATCAGAAGCTTGTCCATCTACCAGGACGCGCTGGGAACGGTCAGTTAAAAAACTCTCCACCCATTTGAGTAGGCTTCCGGTTATTCCATAATGGCTGAGTTTATAAAACAGTCTACGGTGGGGCACTTTGTCGAAGGCCTTTGAAAAATCTAAGATGGCAACGTCGACTTCCTTTTTAGAATTGAGTTCACTAGCAATGTCATGATTGGTTAGGATGAGTTGTGTTTCGGTGGAACGTTTCGCCCTAAACCCATGCTGCTGGTCGGTGAGAATGTTATACCTCTCCAGATGACCCATGACATGACTGTGGACTATGTGTTCGAGAATTTTGCAAACCACCACAGTCAATGAAACTGGCCGGTAATTACTGGCGTCTGCTCTGCTGCCTTTCTTGAAAAGGGCTGTTATGTTGGCTTCTTTCCATTGAGTAGGAACTTCTCCTGAGGTTGTTTCTTTTGAAACAACCTTTTGCTTACATATTTTCAACATTCTTAAAACTTGTTATTATTTTGCAAGCTTCATTAAGAAATACACTGCAATCACCATTATGATTTGTTTTGTTTGTGAATAGATTTTGTGTAGCTTATTCATTTTAATAATAATTGCATGACATACTTGTTGTAGCCTCTTATTCCATCATGCATGATGCATGTGTTACTGTTGGCAACATTCCCTAATGAGACCTTTTTGGACCTATCCTAGTGTTTCTGTATCTAATTTTGGTTTAGTTTTTTATTATTTTATTCAATTTTATTTAAGTAAACTTGTAACAAAACTTAACATCATGTTTAAGGGAACAAACGTTTCTGCTATGCTCTGATCAAACATTGATGATATTTTGACCCACTCCTGGTTTTGATACAGATGGGGAGGGAGAGGGTCAGCTATGAAACAAAACAAGTTACGTTTTTAGAATGTCATCGATCTTTTGGTTTCTTTCCTAATGTTCATCATAATCATTTATATGACACCATATTAGTACTGCATCAAAATCACCATCAAACTGTAAGCCAGGTGTTTCTCAACCATGTTTTGAATATGACTCCATATCTTGAGTCAATCCATTCATAGTCCCATCAATATGACTCTATATCTTGAGAGTCAATCCTCTCATGGTCCCATCAATATTGCTTCATATCTGGAGTCAATCCGCTCATGGCACATCAATATGACTCCATATCTTGAGTCAATCCACTCATGGCCCCATCAATATGACTCCATATCTTGAATCAATCCACTCATGATCCCATCAATATGACTTCATATCTTGAGCGTCAATCCACTCATGGTCACATCAATGTTACTTCATATCTTGAGTCAATCCGCTCATGGCACATCAATATGACTCAAGAGTCAACCCACTCATGGTCCCATCAATATGACTCCATATCATGAGAGTCAATCCGCTCATGGTCTCATCAATTGTGTTACTTTTCTGCATATTTTCTTGATATACCAAACCCCTTACCACTATGAAGTTGTTTATAAACGATTTTTGAAAAGAGTTATTATATAAGTATATGGAAAAGCCTACTTCGTGCAACTGTGTTTTCCATTGCTACTTACGGATGCGAGTCTTGGGCTATGACCGAGAATGACGGGAAAAAAGTTGATGCTTATGAGATGTGGTGTTACAGGAGGCTTCTACAAGTGACATTGAAAGACAGGAGAACAAATTCGTGGATCCTAGACAAGATTGGTACAAGTCTAACCATCAGAAACGGCATAATGGAGAGAAAGCTGAAGTACTTTGGCCATGTTGTCAGGAAACATGGAGATGTAGAAAAACAAATTTTACAAGTGGCTATGGAAGACCGACGAGGAAGGGGACGTCCACCAACATCTTGGACTAATGACGTGAAGCTGGTTTCTAACCAAGGAATGTAAGGTGCAACTTGGCATCAGATCGAGTGAGATGGCATACTCTTGCGAAGACCACAACAGCGCTAAACAGCGCCTCCTGACAAACGGGGAGAGAGAATTTACTTTGCGCTGCGATCAACAATCAATATTAACGTGAAAATATACAATGATGCCACGAGTCATGAACTCACAAGGACCAAAAATTTAAAAGCTAAAAATTGTTACGATTAGGCTAATTATCCAGTAGTTCAGATGTTCTTTGTGACTCATGAAGATCTATTATTTGTCTTATTTCATTTTGCAGCTGTCACTGATGTTAATTCGGGTAAGTGCATGAGTGTGATGAGTGGAAGAATTAATTGAAATGTTAAATATAAGTTAATTTTATTTACTTCATCCCAGCAAACACAAAAACGTTTTAAAAACATTTTAAATAAGTTATATTTTGGGTTTTGGTTTAGGTAAAAACGTTTTAATAACATTAAAATGTCGGTTATATAAAAGTCATGGTAACGTTTTAAAACGTTTTGTATGAAAACACACTACAACAATATTTTTAAATGTTTTCAAAAAATGTTATTTTAAACTATTTTTGCACAAATTTTTGACAAATATTGTGTCAATACTTAAATAACATTATGTTAAAATATTTGAACCCAGCAAACACAGAAATGTTCTTAAAATGTTTTTTCAAAACCTTTTAATAACATTTAAATGTCGGGTTATATAAAGGTCATGAAACCGTTTTTAAAACGTTATTGAAAATATTTTGGGCAAACATTTTTTCGCAAAATATTTTTTCAACCCCAAAATAACATTCTGTTTAGAATGTTTTATATCAAGTTTTCAAGAATGTTTTTGGAATGTTATTAAAACTTTTTATACCCTTTATATAACCCGACATTTAAACGTTATCTGTAAAACATTTTTGTTTGCTGAGCAGTAGATAATCTACTGCTGAGCAGTAGATTATCAAAAATGTTTTTAAGGTTATGAAAACGTTTTATACTCTTAATATACCCTTTATATAACCCGACATTTAAACGTTTTCTGACAACCTTTTATAACCTTTTGCGAATGATGTCGAAAACGTTTTGTGTTTGCTGGGATTATCCCTGTGGCTCTGTAAAAGCTGAGAGTAATTTTGTGATACTGCTTCATGAGTCTGTCTCTGTATCTTCCTCATGCATTGTGATAGGAACACTGTTATCTATACCCGTGCAACGGGGTATAGATATTGTATTCGTTGTGTTTAGTCTTCGACTTCTTCTCCTTCTTCTCCTTACGACCACACCTTTGCCCTTACTTGGCACAATGATGGCCCATGACCCCAGAAAATTCCGTAGAGTACCCCTGACCTCAGAGGTCAAAGGTCAAATTACAAATAGCTCTAGCTCAAGAACTATAGCGCCATCAGGGGTCACACTTAATACAATGATGACCTATGACCCCTACAGGCTACAGGGAGCAATATGTGTAAATTGTTAAAACCGCTTTAGCTCAAGAACTATAGCGCCCTCAGGGTTCATGCTTGGTGCAATGATAGCCCATTACCCTAAGATATTTCCTACAGTAACATCGACCCCAGAGGTCAAAGGTCATGGGCTACAGTGAGCAATATATTTAAAATTTCAAACAGCTCTAGCTCAAGGACTACAACGCCCTCAGGGTTCATACTTGGTACAATGATGACCTATGACCCTAGATGTATTCTATATTAGCCGCATCCCTAGAGGTCAAAGTTCAAAGGCTTTAAAAAGCAAATCAAGTACGACCTTTTAACACAGTGTAGCGTAATAGGTAGTATTTTGTGTGCTACCTGTGTTTGCAATGATAAGTACGTCAAGGAAACTGATCACTTGACAAAAAATCCCTTAAAAGGGAATGTGCAGCATTTGCTCTTTTAAAAATATTTTTAACAGGTATTGGTCGGGTCCTGTTGTCGTGGTGGGGCAGTATTTTTTTAAATCTCATTGTCATAATCTGATTGTATCTTTGCATCTATCTTGGTTACCGTAATTAAGATGGGGTCTGGTGGACCATGTCTGTATGTTCTTTTTTCCCTTCCACCAGGCCCAAGTACAGGTGAATAAAAATTAAAAAAAAAAAGTTTCAGATCCATGTGAAACAGGGCTGTCAACTTTTTGGAACTGTTTCGCGTGAGACACTGTCGAACATAGGCATACCGGGGAGGAATTATTTTTTGCCTACTAATTATTTTTAAGATGGCGTGATATTTTACTTTTTACGGTTCTTTGCGTGAGATTTACTACCTATAGCGTGAGATTATACTACCTTGAGACCGTGAGAAAATGACCGAATGCGTGAGACTCACGGCCAATGCGTGAGAGTTGACAGCCCTGATATTGTGAAATTAAATTCTATTCCTGAACATCGAAAACGTGCTTGCTTCTAAAATAATAAGCCATACATGTAGTTTTGCACTTGTTAAGTCCATGAATTGATCACAATCTTCCCCCATTCTAAAATATTTCAAGTATATAAAGAAATAGTAGGCTGCAAAGTTGTTGGATGTGCAAATTATATATTCCTTAATATATTGCCCAATCACTACTTGTTACGGGCGGCTTCAAAACCCGCCATCGCCAGTTCCGCCCGGTTGCGTTCGGTTAGCACCGGTTTTTTTGTTCTAAGCAATGGAATTTTGAATCTGTCCCTTACTACCGTGCAAGAAATAGATGGAATCAATGAAGAGTTTTTACACTTACCAAAGCCGTTGCCAAACATTCAGTCTAGTAGTAGTATTGCATCTTAAATTACCTTGCTAATTAACAATATATCATGTCCCCGTCGAACGCGTACAAAAGGAGATTGAGGTCATGCAGTTGACGATTATGTATATATTATTGTCTGTAATAAACGCCCTCTCTAATAAATGCCCCCCCGCGATTGTTTAATGAAAAAATGGCCGAATTCAAAACTTTCCCTGCCATATTGTTTTTGCGTAATAGCTTAAAGGTCCGTAACCCGATCGACAGCATCATCCCCCGATTTTTTCATTGTTGATGAGGTTTTGGTATCACATAATAGATACTATTTTTCTCATTACTATCCTGAAATTTGACGCTCCAAGTCGATGTATTTCCGGAGAAATCATGAAACACAGCGGCTTTTACAGGTATACCAGTTTGTAAACAATGGTAAATACTTTGATTTCTGGGCCGGGAATTATGAACGAAATAGCTCGTAATATCAGTCGCCTCAACAGCTACTTTGGTTTCGCGTCATATACATTCTGTGAAAAAAGCGAACCACACTAACTGCTGAGGAGACGCGTCTAGACGGTGTGCCGTATTTAATTATAAAATTTCCACGATGGAGGCAGCGGGCCGATTAGCTCAGTCGGTTAGCGCGCGCTTCATGTTTCTACCCAAGAGGTAACCGGTTCAAAATCCGGTGTCGGAATGGTTTTTTTTTCCTCTCCATTTTTAACCCAAACTTTTTTTATATTCATTTGAAATGTACATATTGCAAGGGGAAATATATTTTGTTTCCTTTTTTTCTTGAAACGGTACGAAAAAAACAAATATTTTTCGTTCAATACGGGCCGGGCATTGATTGTACAGCATGTCAGCATTAAATTCGTCATACGAACGGAAATGGTTGTTGTTGCTTGCCTACCCAGAATGCAATTCACGTATACCAAGGTATTGGATTGCAAATTTGGCTATTTATTCACATTTACGCCGAAAATGCTCTCGTTTTTTCACAAAGCAGCATAAAGGGGGCGATATTTGATATTATTATGTAATTTTAAAGACAATCCATATACAAAACCAATAGGGTTACCCCCTTTAAAATTTGCATAAGTGCTTGTCATCTCAATCGCTAAATTGAATGCACAGAAACTATTCAAAATTGATTTAATTTCGATCCAGGACTCTGATAGTTACGTTTGCACCTATTTTTATGGGATATATCGCATTGCATTTTGAAAACGAGGAATGTCCTTCTGATATCAAATAATTTAGATATTTTTTTTTAATTCGTGATATAATACACATTAAGATACATAATCATAAATATACAAATATAAGAAATATCACATTTTAATAATTTGCCATAAAATGTGTATTATATCGCGAATTAAAAAAAAAATCAACATTATTTGGTGCTGACATAACAGCCCCTCTTGTGTCAGCAATCAGACAGAAAATGATAGATTGTTCCCGAAGTTAACAAACTTGTTCTACAACTGTACTTTCATTATTTACATTTTACCCCAATTTGCTGATGTTTATAAACATTTGCCATCATCAATGAGTAAAGTAGAATTGTTGAACTACAACAAAATGAGTTATGTAACTGAATTTATTAAGAAGTGTTTTATGGTGCGTCAAGTCAAGACCCAGTTACAATTCGAGTTTGTTTCAGAATTATATCTCTAGATTAAATGGACTTTCAAATAATCCTCCCGATAACCCTACAATTACTGATTTCAATATTTCAAGTAGTTAAATGGTGGTCTGAAATATCACTTTTGGCGCATGGCTTCCTTGGAAGTTTTTACTTTCTCATATATATATGGATTTAGATTCTTGAAGGAATCTCTTAAATTCTGTATGCTGTCCATCACATCAAAACAAAATGGATATTTGGAGCCATGCATGTAAGATGTACATGTACAGATTGTGTTCCTGTGTAAATAGGAAGTGTAACCAACTGCAGGATTTACCTGTATTTTGCTCTCTTGGAAAATAGAGCACATTGTGTGAAATGTAGTTCTTTTACTTCGTGCTTTATCAAAATGATACTTTTCTGATTCTGTAGTATTTATGTTGACTAATAGCAAATGTCATTATTTTCCATGCTATTTCAGGACCTATTATTGTTAATAACTGTCCTGCTTCACCAATTACGGCAACCTCTAATGGATCACCTGTTCCTGTCACATGGACAACACCAACAGCCACATCAAATATTATGTTAACAGTTACCCTTCAGAACACACCTTATATATCAGGATCCTCATTTAACGTTGGAGATACTCAGGTGGTATATTATTGGCAGGATACAAATTCTAACAATGCTAACTGTATCTTTACAGTCCGTGTGATTCTTGGTAAGTACACGTCAGTTATTATCAATTAAAATATGTTAGGCACACACTACATGTAAATTAGGGGTCAGTTAGTTTGCCAAATGGGCTATTCCAGATGTATTCCGCACCCCCCCCCCCCTATGGAAGACACTTCCGGAATTCGGGGCTAATTTGACAGCCGGAATTCACATGTCAGGAAAACCCCATGGAAGACACTGCCGGAATTGTGGTAATATGTCTAATATGGCCAGCCGGAATTCACGTAAATGTAAATGTCTTCCATAGGGTTCCAGCATAGAGCCAGAATTCAAGTAAATGTCTTTCATAGGTTAATCGAGATGGTGATCATAAGTGAAGATTCTGCTGGAATTGGAGCATTTTTGACCATTTTCCAGCCGGAATATTAAGAAATGTGAATGTCATGGCCTTTCACAATCCCCTCTCTTGTTTTTTTTTCATTTATTTTAGCAGCCGGAGTTTCACCTAATCTCAATGTCTTCCATACCCTCCAGCCGGAATCTTTGCTAAAAATGACTGCTGGAATTCTAGACACATCTCAATTCCAGCTGGAATTGTATTTTTTTTAAATGTCTTCCATAGCGGGGGGTGCGGAATACATCTGGAATAGCCCAATATGTAATAACTAAATAAATTGACATCACTTTTGGCTTCCTTTTTTAAAATTTATTTCCTTGTTATAGATTTAGATTCTTGAAGTACCGTATTCATTCCATTTACCGCCCATGCCCCTGTAAGCGCCCACCCAGGAATGTTATACACCCGGGAATATATGTGACGTGTCATGCCCGGGGGCACTGTAGTGGTGAAGGGGGGGGGGGTATCAGGCGCGTCCGTAAATTCACGTAAAAAGGGTATTTTTTCAGAATAGGGTATCAAATTCATGTAAAATTCGTGTAAAAGGGTATGTTTTTGGAGCTCTTACGTACTTAGGGTAGTTTTGCCAAGTTTGGGATTTTGTGCTTTCTCCTTCATTCTTGAAAAGTGAAAGAAAAGTCTGCGGTCTTCTCCCTACTTCAATGCTACACCCCAAAAGCCATCCTTCAGCTGTCCGCGATGACAGATCCCTACTGGCCCAGCTATCATACTAAACACGAGGTCCCCGGACCAGGTCACAACCTGGCCAGAACATACAACCAATCAGCATGCGTTATGCCTTTTTCTTAACTGTGGAGTCAATATGAAGAAAAATATAAGAGGCTTTTCGATTGGCTTAACCTCTTTAAACTCATCAATATTCATGATAGTCTTGATAGCTTCCAGCCCAACTTTATAAACAAGCTGTGTGAACGAACTTTTGACATGTGTGAAATTTTAGAACGCTGGACAACCGATTCAGCAGAAATAATCGATATTTCCATTGATTGTCATCCAGGTCGCTTTTCCATTGAAAGCCAGGATTGCCCGACCAGCGATTTGGTAGCCCAAATCCCCAATTGAACAATCAATTTACAAAGATTGGATTTAAGCTGGCGTTTAAATAACGAAAGTCTGGGGATGTTACGAAGGTTATTTGGAAGTGTGTTCGAAACAGTTTGCTTGAAAAAACATACAGCGTAATATTTATGTTATGTAAATGAAAGTTTTGTTTAAAATATTGCCCAATTGTAAGATGTAAGATTGTTGGGCAAAGTTGTTTTGAGGAGAAGCAAATTTCAACACATTGGTCCCATGATCACGGTGATGATGAATTCAAATAATTAATCACTCACGTGATGAAAGATCCTCATAACATGATCAGTGTCATAGGAGTGCTAGGCCTGGGAATATCTTTGCTATATTGAAGTTCTGGCAACACTGTAGCCAGGCCGGGCACCCAGAGATATCGATCCACAATGCTAATATTAGCCTCAGATTTCACGCGTGGATTTTGAAAATTTTCAGCCGGCAGTAAAAAATGGTGAAATCAAAACGGAAATTCTGACAAAACTATGATATATTGCTCACGGTGATGTGCGTTGGAAAGTTGGAAAAATCCTTCATTAGCGAACTATATTACTTTGAAAAGCTAAAAGGTTGATCCAAAAAAGGCTCGCGGGCAGAGTTGAAGCCTATCAAAATCGAAAATCTTACACTAAATGACTGAATTTCACGCCTAAGTTTAACACTAGGATTTGAAAAAAAAATACAGTATCAAGCATTACAGTTTTTCCTGACATTTACTAAAAAATGAAAATTATTGCTTTTCATTTGGCCGAGAAAATTAATTTTACATTGAAAAGATGTAACTCAAAAGTTTGCTCATTTCAACACCAAATTCGATCGTTTGTATTGCCTCATTAAATAACTGAGTGAGCCTTGCATAACAAAAGAATTGGTTGTCCTGCGTAGAGACTGTATTTACAAACACGCCGATTGAATAATTTGGAACTATTTGCTGGCTTTCCTTTAATATAAATCAATGAGTTTGGATTTATCACTAAATCCAGCATGATAATTAATGCTCTATGATGTTTTCAATGGAGACGAAATTAGGAAATAGACCAAGCGAGACTGGCCGTGGTTGTTCATAATATGTGGTTTCCAATCGCCATGGTCGTCATTTGCGTTGGACTTGCAGTTCAAAATTCTCTTGGAAATGTGGAGAATTGTGTGCATCCCAATCCCAAAAAATAAATTCTAATATTTCAATCCAAAGGGTTGGACCTGTGATACAAAAAGGGCAAATTATTGGCACAAAAATCTTGAAAATATTGGACATACTGCATGACCTGTGAGGTAAGCTTTAACATGTTTCTTGAACCAGACTCTGGCTATGCAGAGCCGCCGGCATATTTTTACTACAACACACCATAGATCAGGTGTGTTTCTTGTTTAGGGGTAATAATTGCATAAATTACTTGTTTAGGGTTGGGGGAAAGACAACTACTTGTTTAGGATAGCAAATCGTGCTACTTATACTTGTTTAGGGGTGAAAATTCAATCTCAGAAATACTTGTTTAGGGTGCTTTTTGAGAGTCCACGGACGCGCCTGATACCCCCCTTCACCACTACAGTGGCCCCTGGGGTGTCATGTCAAAAGCAGACACTTTTTGGCAGGATCGTAAATGGAGAAATAGCCAAAATTCTGCCCGGGATGATTTTTTCACAATTTGGGGTTGTTGCGAATTTGTGATGTTATTAATGTTAAAAATATTGTTTGATAGTTTCAGACCGGAATATAACTGGCATCTTGTATTTTTTTTGAGACATTTTCAAGGTAATTCCTACTCTCAACATTGTCAATAATATTTTTAAAGGCCGATATCTCAATTTTCAATTTTATATTACCATTACTTACGAACTCATTATCTTCGCTTAGGAATGTCCGATTTCATTGGGGAAAATGCCGTTATGGAGCGAAATATCTCTATATTTAAGATATGTAAAAACCTCAAAATTTATAACCTGCCCAAAGGTGTCTGATTTTGACATGACACGTCACATATATGGATCTTCCATCATTATATCCAGGATCCAACTACATCAGTATCAGAATCAGAATCATCTACACATAAAAATCCACTGCATATTTTTTGGCGTATTTTATGCCTGCAAATTGATGTAAACAATATAAAAAATAAGCTCCCACCATGATTTGGTTCAGTGCTGTGGGTGGTTAACAGAACGATTGCGGTAATCTGAATCTAAAAATGGTGTGTGCAGCACATAACATTAAATGTTTTGGGTTCGTTCATATAAGAGATGTACAACGCATGGTAATTTTCCTGTTTAAAAAACAACTGCAGAATTTACCTGGTTTTATTTATTTTTAGCTTGTATTTGTTTTTATGGCCCCACAACAAAGTATGTGTTATGTGGGGTTTATGTTGGTAGGTTGATTGGCTGTCCGGTTCACTGGTAGCAAAACATTAATTCACTTTGCAGCCTACAAACAATAACGGATTAACTTCAAATTTGGTACGCTGCTCGAGTATATGTACTTATGTGCTGTATAGGTTTGTGTGAAGTTATTTGCATATTTATGAATATTAATGAGCTTATTTGCATAGTTTTGTATTCGCAAACCTTTGTTTTATGACTACCTTAATTACCAACCGCGTAATTCTAGTTAATCTTTAAAACCGGACTAATGCTTTAAATTGGGTGGTCTGCTATAATATTTATTACATCTTTTATCGTACAAAAGTTTGATGCCTTTTCCAAAATGTGTAAAACCACATCAAGTAATGCAGTGATGTGAATAATGGAATATGGAAGTGTAATATTTGATTCCAGTTTTTTGCAAACAAGAAAAGGAAAGAAATAATGATTTAAATTTTAAAGGTGTCATTTAGTGGTGCCCCATGGTCTGTTAAACACCAAAGGGTGGAGGCAAAGAATGTTAAATTTGTCATCATCACTTAAGTCACGGTATACCGTAAACGTTCGCCTAATGGCGCTATGGGCTCCCTTGACATACGTGGAATTTTAGGTACAACCTAAAAGTGCCCACCAGTAAAATTCCCACGAACAAATAAGGGCACGGAACCTTAATTCTTGTTGGGATTTCAGAAGTGGGAGCTCTCTATTTGCACATGAAATTTAACTTAAGGCAATGGAGCCCAGGTGCGGTATAGGTATACATACTGGTATTGCTCAAACCTTCAATAATGATTTCCCATAATTGACATAGAGGTCTACTGAACAAAAATATATCCTATATATTAATTTTACTTGAAGATGTAAAGGAACAAATCAAAGGTTTGATGACATCCTGTAAACAAAAGTGCTTTAGTTAGTAGGCTGTCCCATTCCCTCCCTCCCTGAAACGTAGGTGTGACATGTTGAAAATTCCAATATTTTAACTAGTTTTTTACAAACGTAATTGGACTTTTGACTCCCCCAACGAAAGAACTTTTGTTTATAGAATGTCATTGAGGTTTTGATTGTTCCCTTTAATTATTAGGGATAAGAAAGTAAATTTTCACTTAAAGAATAAGAGTACCGTATCATTCATAATTTCACACCTCACCATCTAGTTTCTTTCCGGAATGAAAAGCGACAGTTAGTTCTTCAGTGGTCAATAGAAGAGATGTGATACTTTTCTCGTGTTGGTGTACCGAATGTTGACGATTTATAAAGCGCGATTGGAATTGCAAAAGGGCTTATTACCAGCATGCACCTGTTTATACGATTTGTTTTGTATATTTTAAAAATCTTTTACAACAGATCAACAAAGTCCATCACTTAACAACTGCCCATCCAACATGGATATATCATCTAACCAAGCACACTGGACTGATCCCACTGCAACGGATAATATTGATCCATCACCTACAGTGTCCTGTTCTCCCACGTCAGGCAGTTTCTTCGCCACTGGAGATACTACCGTAACATGTACAGCCACTGATGCTGCTACCAATACAGCTACATGTACCTTTACAGTTACACTTGTTGGTATGATGAGTTTTACTTGCTCTTGAACATATTAAAGGCACTATCATTATCAGTGGTATGCCAAATTAGGAAATGAAAAAAAAATCATCAAATGTCAGTTGGATGTTTTTTTTAAAGAGAATGGGTGTGCTACCATACTGTACAAGTGATAAGACAACTAAAAAAACAAATAATTGAAAAATCTTACAATGTTGGAACAGACTCTTGTAGCTACATGGATTTGAATGGCACTTCATATTTATAAACACTTTGCTTTTTGTTTTGTCATGTTTTTCATGCTTGTGCTGAGATCAGTGATAGTCCCTTTAATGCAATTATTATTATTTTTATAATAATTATTAATTTTGTATTATTATTATTTATTTTATTTATTATTATTATGAGGATTATTATCATGATGATTATTGTTGAAGGTGGTTTTGAGTCCACCTTGTGTATGTAAATGTGCCATCATAGACATTTGATAACAATGTACATGTGCATGTAAAGTTATTTTGGGCAGACAATGGTAGAGACATTCTGAAGACATTTGGCATCATAGAAGAATAAACCCTTAGTGACCTTTGACGGTTTGACCTAGTTAATATTTGAGCATCCCATAGACACACTGGCTTATAAATGTCAAACACAATTACGGTTCTCTGCATATAATGTTATTTTTGGAAGGTCAACTTGGTTTTGCCTGACAAACTTTGAACATGGTTTTGGGTAACAGCCCACCACACAAGGATTATAATGATTGCAAGTGTAAAAAACAGAGTTACAGGCACAGATCCATTCTAAAGTCTCTGATATTATGTTGAGTTGAATAGCTAGCTGTGATGGTACGAAACATTGTGTAGGTTTTTGGGTTTTTTAACTCTAATTATGGAGAAATTATAAAAGAAACAATATTTTCCCCATTATTTACTTCTGAAAATGAAAAGTTGACTTGAAAAAAGTCTCCGTCGGATGGCTGCTTTGAATTCTTTCTGGCAACCTACAATCTTGGAAAAAAATGTTGACACAATTTGCCGCCTGTTTTTTGGTATATCTCTGCTCCTCCAAATTAAATATTGGACCAAGCCATGTTGTCAACAAGTCTGTGGGACCCTCTAACATTGAAAGACGGGGAGTGAGGAAGTGTGAGATACCAGGTGGAGTATATTGCCCCGGGTATATTGCATGCATAAAAATGCTTGCCTCCCCCCCCCTCTTGGCCTGGCAAAAATCGCTTGCCCCCCTCGGGCTGCCAAAAATACCCTCCTTGCACTTGCCAAATTGTTTGGATCCCAATTTACCAATCTTTATTATGTTCTAGAATTATCATTGCGAGCGTACCGAGCAGGTAAATATTTAAGCATTTCCGTACTGTTTTCCTAAGCCTTTTAGAGCGCTTAGTAAAAGACACCACGTGAATGTGTGCCAAAAATCGCTCGCGCCATCCTCCCGGTTTGCCAAACTGCTTGCCAGCTCCCCCTTCGGCTGGCCAAAAATTATCGCCTCCCCAAATTTTACCCTCCTCCAGGAAACAGCCCCTTAGAAACACGCTCATAATACATGTAGTGTCTCGCAGCAACCTGCAATGCCTCTTTTGCCAATGCCGCTCGCTGATTATTTTCCGGGCCAACTTTCTGACTATTTTCCTGACACTAAATGATTCTATGAACATTGTGCAATTTAATATCTTTCGATATATTATTTTATCATAATAGCTGATATTTTTGCTCACCGGTAGACATCAACTACGTGTATTTCAATGAATGATTTATTTTGTAGTGTGCCCTCGGCTAATGCCCAATACAAATTGGGCGCTGTTATTTTCTGTCGGATTATGTTTCAAATTATTATGATTTTGATTCCCTAGGTAATATAAAACTCGGGAAAAATAAAAACAGAAAGGTGGTCCACGGGAACCGGAAGAGGTCTGAGTGGTATTCTTTACCCTTCGTTCTCTATTGATCACATCACAGAGCCTATCAGATACATTCACATACACATAGTATACGGTTACGAACTGCTAATTTTCGTCGAGGTCTTTTTGTGATCGTTGATTCAAGTCTACCGCGAAATTCTTAGACGTCTAAGATTGCATCTTAGATGTCTAAGATTGCATCGGGCGTGTAAGATTGCATTTTAGGCGTGTAAGGTCACAGTAGGCCTACTATCTTAGGCGTATTTAGAAGGTATCCGCCATCCATACATAAGCCATCTAATTCGCTGTAATAGTTCACGTTATAATATGACCGTTGCTAGGCCAACTGGATCACGATTTCTTTGTTACGAACCACTGATTGAAATGATCACAACACAAAGCCTATGGCATATCAAAATTCGGAACAGATGTATGAGGCCAGGCTTGGAGCAGTAACCAATGGTTACTAACGTGCACTACGACAGCGAATCACAGCCTAGAACCGCTTAGTAATGTTTCTTCATCAATCAACTTTTGGTAAACAGTCGCTCAAGAGCCACCAATCGTCTTCGAATACAAACAACATTGCATCGTGCAAGCCAGTGTCTCCATGTAATACAAACCGCACAAGATCTATTTGTCGGATTTGAAAAGGACTTCACTAGGGAAAGATTAAATGAGTAATTGTACTCATGTTTACTGACTTTCAAAGAGTATTAGTTATGACCTGTGGTAATAATCTACTTGCAATCATTTTGAGGAACATTAAAGACATTCTAATATTCTGAAATCTTTTCCAATTCTTAATTTTTTAGTTCAACTTGATCATATTTACTGAATTTTGTTGTTGGTATTTTCTTCCCCAACAGATGTAATACCCCCAACAATAAACTGTCCAGCTAACATCATGTCATCTGCAAATGTTGTAACTTGGATGACTCCAACAGCTTCTGATAGCAGTGGTATTGCTGGTGTGGTCTCATGTAACCCTCCCTCAGGTGATAGCTTTCCCATTGGTGTCACACCAGTTACATGCACAGCAACAGATAATGCAGGCAATGTGGGGATGTGTACATTTACAGTTACTGTTGGTATGTCACATGATTATTATTTATAATCGACAATGTGTTTCTGAAATAGGCAATGTGGCAAGAACATTTTTTATAACTAGAATGGAGGGCAATTTAGATGTCTACACTACCAAAATAATTTAACCTACATAACATCAGCTTGTGAAGTGGTGATGGTGCCAAATTGGAATCCGAAAACTAAAGCTATATAATAATATTGTCTGACAGTAGATCAGAGTACTCATGCCATGCTGAGTAAAATTATTTTGTTAGTGTAGAAGCCTAAATTACTCTCAGTTTTGCTATTTACTGCTCCAACATCTTTCATTTTGTTTTACCTCAATTTGAATCTGTTAAGTTTGTGTGTTTGTTAAAAAACTAGTCAATGTTTCAAGATTGCTGGATGTATTACTTCTAGTAATTAAATAGCAAGAGGCTTCAAATTGTTTATGAATGTGGTCTTCATTTGTAGCTACAAAATGGCTGCTAGTACACAAATATGAGGAGATTATTTGAATTCATTATTTTACAGGTTTTACATGGACAATGCCACCAGCTGTATGAGCACCTCTGTTCTTTACATGTTTGATATTATATTGTACAGCTGAAAACATTGTGTTGGATTAATGTAAGAAGTCATGTAAATAGTGTGGCTCATTGTATGGACGAAGCTTTGCTGTGTTTTACTCAGAGTTTCAGATGAAAAACAATGATACAGAGCAATTAAGTGTACATACACAATGTCATTTGAAAAATTAAAAAAGAAGAAAGAAATATTTATTGATTTAGTTGCTATTTCTCTGGGTCCTTTCTGGTCCTTCAAGCTATCTCTATCAATTTACAAGAACAAACTTACATGACTGCAGGGTTTCTATTAGGATCACCCCTCACCAATGTACTGGATTCTTAACGCCTCATTGATTGACTCACTTGACCACTTCTAATTATTGATATGGCATACTAATGTGGTGATCTTCTTTGAACACATCAACTGTTGTATGTGGTAAATGCAACATTCTATAATGAAAATTGAAAGTGTAATAGTTTCATATTTCTTTGAAAATTAAATAAATTGCCTTCCAGGTATGTACTATACCTGTGTGCATTTACATTAAGATAATTTTAAAACCAAAATTTAAAAAATAATTACCAAAAATAGCACACACATTTCTTGCAATCAGTTGATGATTTAAATTATCAGTGTAGGCCTACTTCGGTTATTTTTATAAATGCGCTTTAATATGCACGTGACCACGCTGCCATATCAGCTTCTAGACAGTAAGCATGGTCAGTCTCGAAGTGACATTCTACATAGCGGGTGGTTTGAATTGCAAAGGCGGAACAAGATGAGACTACTGTGTAGCAAAATTGTCTATTTTGTTCAACTTTGTGATTATATTGTAAACGTTTCCATCGTTGAATAAGTCAAAGACTTTCAAAATGTTGTTTTTGATAACATATTACAAAGTCGGTAACACCACCATGTGTAATAATTTTGCTATTTAATTAATAATTAAATTTGATGATATTTATCTACAGAGTTCCTATCCTTTTCTGTATAGTGCTCAATGCATGAAAATTTGGTCACGCTTGTGTATTTATAAAAGCGCATTTATAAACATAACCGAAGTACACTGATCATTGACAATATTTTTATTGGTACTACTCTATATACAAATACTACTACTTTCCTTTACGAACTATGCCTTCTTTCTTCCTACCTATACCTGGTGCTTTAGGTTCTGACAAATGCTTTAAAGTTGGTCGAAATCTATTATCAGTTGGGGGGTGTCATTTTCTTCGGCGGGGGGGAGCATGAATACGTCGGTGACCGGAGTCAATGTTTTTATGACCCCCTTATCGCGGGCAATTTTTTTACGACCCCCCTATCTTGGGTCAAAGGTGAGGAGCGCACCAAAACTTCGGAGCGAAGAAAGTGTGTGGAGTGCGTTAAAGTTTGTAAAGAAATTTTTAAAATTGAAAAGAATTTTGCTCGGAGGGCGCAAAAAGTTTGCATTATATTATGAAAGATTGTGCGCACATTTTGATTGTTAAATTAAAAGAATGCGCGAGCAGCGCGCGAAAATTTTGAGTCACCAGCCCTTAATAATTCTATAACCCCCTCCCCCCCTATTTTGGGTGTTAAAAATTATAACCCCCCCCCCCTATATTTGGCCTAAAATTCTTTGGAAATCATCATTTGCATGTCTATCATGTCCATTGAATGCATGACACACCATCATTCCTTAAATATAATTGAATACATGAATACAAAACCCACCGAAGTCCATGGGAAGCGATTTTGAGAGAAAAACCTGTGTATCATTTTAATTCCTTAAGTTAAATTTACCTGGTCAATATGGTAAGTTTTACATGCAAATGAGTGGATTAAACTGTATAAAGTATGATGATTAGCGATTAGCATTTCAGGGACTTTGTAGGGTTCATTTTAAATTTTGAATCATATACAAAAACAACAACGTTGGAATGAGATTACCACTAGTAAGTTAATACAAAATAAAGCACACAGGTATGTAAAATGTTGATAAGCATTCTGCCATGTAATATAAACCACACACGTTCCTTTATTAAACCCATTTTCTTTTTCAAAAGTCACTCTCCAGCAATTAATGTGTTACAAGTGGACTTTTATACATACTGGATTTCAATCAATGCGTTACAAGACTCAAATTACGGAATTGGGTGGTTCTTTCATACATGCTATTTCTCACATGCTCAATAGACACAGATAATGAATTTGAGTTGTTCTTTCATACATATGACAGGCCTATGTATAGCAACAATTTCCCATGCTTAACTCAATTTGGCCAACGTATGGACTTGGGTGGGTTTTGTATTCATATATTCAATTGTGTAACTGATAAAGAATGTGAAAAAGTCGGGTTAATTTATAGTATTGTGTACCGGTACGTCGAGTTATTGTACGAATGAATGGGTAAAATATAGTTAATGCTAACTTAGTGTGAAAAGGACAATCCTATATTTTTATTCATATTTTGAAAGATTTTACAGAAGCACTTATTTTCCTATACCCTAGTGGCCTAGGTTTCAGGAAATTATTCATCTTCCTCGACTTTAAATGCTTTTCAATGAATAAAACTAAAAGGATCACATTTTCTTCCAACACTTCTATAAGGACTTTGTTCTTTCTCACTACAAAGTAGGGATATCATTGCATATTTTGATTGGACAAATCCAGAATTTTGCCCACAACCTTTGCCATCCAGGCAGATGACTTGATCCCAATTACGTGACCGAAGTAGTGGACCTGATCAGTTGTGATCAAGCCACGAGCTCGAATGGGAAAGCTCAAGTCGTGAATAAAAGTTCTGGATTTGCCAAACAAAAATATGCAATATTACATGTATTATGATCTACAATCCTACGGAATCATTTTTTGTAGACAAAGTTGGGAATTTGCAACTTTACTTTAATACCATACCCATGTTTTCTCTATAAAGTTTTTAGACTAACTGTTTCATGAAATGATAAGAATAAGTTGATACCGGTATGTTGATTTCATGAAATATTACCAATAAGTAAATACGCAATTAGTGTTCACTCTTTGCATTTATATTTCAACCATCCATGATTTGGGTATTTGGCAGGCTCACTTGCACAAGAATGAAAGCATGTACATTCCTGTTTCCTGCCATAAGGATGAAATGTCATACTTTGTCTTTATTAGATTACTTTCATTGCCTTTTGCAGATGTACAGCGTGTCCCAAAAGTAACTTAACATTGTGAATTGGCCATATCTCAAATATTTCCTACTTCGTACCAAAATGGAGAACATATTCATATAGATTGATCTTTTAGAATTATTCTGATACCAAAAACAGAATTATTGATGACCCTTTGACCTTACTGTGCGACTGTACATATGTGTGTATCAAACCCACAAAAGCAAGCTCATGTGTTCTTTGTTCAAGATCATGAATGATGTGCTTCCCTGAACAATAGAGTTGGTTCACTCACTGCGCACACTACATTTAAGTATGAACATAATTCATGGATTACATGGCTTAGCGTAAGCGTGACTGCTGTTTTAGATTATAATTAGGATATATTGACAATATTAAACTTTACTTTAAAACAGTTGAAGTGAAGATGAATTTCCTATAGATCAACGGATTCAGGTCGTATGGTTCTTTGCCGAGACAAAGTCTCGGACAAACTCACTGAAGCAATGTTTAAGGAACAGTTTAATGTAAATTATGCACTACCCACCGAAATACAATCCAGCAACTAGTGCTGAAATTCCTATCAACTGGATCTGTTCATGATCTACTTCGGGCAGGGCGTGGAAGAACAGGAAGATCGGCTACAAACATTGATGTCATACGAAGAGCGGTGGCGAAAAGCCCAAGGCGATCAGTACGTCGACTTTCAATGGAGAACAACGTACCGCGTACAACTGTTCATCGAATCCTCAGAAAAGATCTTAAGTAGTTTCCATATAAAACCCAGATAAAACAGAAAATGAAGATTACGCATTGAAAACAAACAAACAAACAATCAAACAAACACAGCCAAATTAAACAAAACAGATTTTAAAATGATAACACGTTATATCGTGTTCACGTCTCAAATGACGAGACTTATTTTGCGTTTATAAAAGTGGGTTTTACGGTACGGTAGATATCCATTAATTTCATGCCAAAGGGTCATGACCACATAGGCATGTTTGGTATCATAACATTTCTAAAAGAATTATCTACATACTGTGCAATTTTTGTAACAACACGATTAACCCAACGCAAGTTATGGCAAATTCGCAATATTAAGGGACTTTTGGGACACCCGGTATTTACCTTGATAGCATATTTATGATTATTCTAAAAATGCCCAAATCTGAATATCGTGAGAGTCAAGAGAGTATGGAAATATAAGAAGAAAGCATTAAGTTTGTGTAGGAATTATTCAACATTATCATAGAATTGGCTTTAACAGTATTGCTTTAACATTACCTCCTGTAGTAAAGTCCATTATGAATCAAGAAAAAAAAAGAAGAAACGCAAAACAGCAACTGAATTTGCAAATGGAAAGTTATTAGCTCGTTTACATAAGTTGTCTACAAATATGGTATGCATGAATGTATTATCAAGTCAGGAAAGATGTTAACTTAACCAGTAACCATCATAACAATCATACACAAATATAGCAAATCTGTAACAAAAAGTAGCACTTTTGTATACAGCCTGGACCATAATGTGGTGCAATCAAGCTAAATGAGTCTGATGTCAATCAACATCAAAATCCAGTTTTCAATTTCATTACATGAGCCATTCTGAGAGCATCATAATTAGACGTACGGTTCCAGAGAGATGACCATTTTAGTGTTGCTCAGACCATTAAAACACAAATGAAGTTGAATACTATTATTGGCTACATCTCAAAATCATTATTCCCGGCGTCCAACTCATTGGACAGCAGTTTTGACAGCTTCAATCTATTAACTTGTGATGATGTTCTGGACATAATCAAGAAATCTCGTGTGAAAACATGTCCGCTTGACCCCCTGCCAGCATGTCTCATTAAAGATCATTTACAGTGTTTCTTACCGTCAATCACGTCCATAGTGAATGCTTCTCTGAATTCAGGGACGTTTCCAACTCCTTTGAAGCAAGCTCTTGTTACCCCCCTGCCGAAAAAGGCAAACCTTGATGTTGAGGACTTGAAGAACTTTCGTCCCGTCTCTAACCTCCCTTTCCTTGGAAAGACTATAGAGCGTGCAGCCGTAACCCAACTTCAAGGTTACATCAAGAATAACAACTTGTACAATCAAACGCAATCTGCATATCGTCAATTCCACAGTGTTGAAACCGCTATTGTTCGTGTAACCAATGATCTTCTTAATGCCGTCGACGCCCATGGTGAAGCAACCTTGATTCTACTGGATCTGTCCGCGGCGTTTGACACCGTGGACCATAACATCTTGCTCCATAGACTAAAATCGCGGTACGGTGTCAAAGGAACAGCTCATCGATGGTTCGCATCATATTTGGAGAAACGACAACAGTCTGTGGTCATTGAAAGCGAGAGATCTAATCCGACTGATCTCGACTGGGGGTTGCCGCAAGGTTCCGTCGTGGGACCAGAGATGTTTGTTATCTATTCTGCTCCTATCGAGGACATAATAAAAGAACATGGCCTATCTAGTATATCTTATGCTGACGACACGCAGCTTTATGTGTTGATTAAGCCTTCCAATCGTGACAGTGCACTTGATAAGCTCGCGAACTGTATCGAGGACATACGACTATGGATGACCGAGAACAAGTTGATGTTAAACAACTCAAAGACTGAGCTATTACATGTCACCTCAAGGTTTGCAAGGAATGTCCCCAATGTTGACATCACTATTGGTAATAGCACCATCACTCCTTCTAAGGAAGTGCGCGACCTCGGTGTAACACTCGACAAAGGTCTTACAATGAGTGCTCATATTAATGCTGTTTGCAAAAATGCTTCTTATGCCATCTATAGAATCGGCAAATTGAGACGCTATTTGGACGCGGAGAACACTGAGAAACTCATTCACTCGTTTGTCACATCCATGATTGATAATTGCAATAGCATCCTATATGGACTCCCTGACAAAGAACTCAATAAACTGCAAAGAATCCAAACCACCGCCGCTAGAGTTGTCACCTTAAGCAGAAAGCACGATCATATTACACCTGTAATGATTCAATTACACTGGCTGCCGATCCGACAGAGGATCGTTTTCAAGCTCATGCTTTTAACATACAAGGCATTGAACGGCGAGGCCCCTGTTTACATTTCGGAACTTATAAAATCATATCAGCCATCTCGGACTCTCAGATCGGCCTCACAGTACCTACTTCAGGAAGCTCCCGCGAAATCCAAAACATACGGCAGGAGTTTCTCAGTGGCTGCACCAAGAATTTGGAACCGGCTTCCTCTTGCCATTCGCAATTCGCAGACAACAACTCAATTCAAATCGCGTTTAAAAACACACCTTTTTAATGAAGCATTTTTCAACTGAGCGTTCTCATGTTCCGTTTCTGTACATTTGCTCATCGGAATTTTAAACTGTTTTATCTGACATTGATTGCTTATACTATTTTGTCAATTTTACCTTGTATGATATGTAGTTGTATAATTATGGTCTTTTTAGCTTGTGTTTATTTGATATTTTGCTTTTGCAGGCTTGCTGTATGGTTTTTAATGTATGAATGTGCTTATATGTAATTTGTAAGTTATAAGATGTTGTTAATGTCATTTAGATTTTAATGTGTAAAGCGCATTGATGCCATGCTTTATGCGCTATATAAATTCTTGTTATTTTATTTATTTATTTTATTTATTTTGCTTGATCACATCACAAATTTCTAAACAAAATCTATTCATTAATTGATTTTACTTTGTTCTTTATGATTGCAGACATGCCAGCCACCACTACAGGTAAGGATCATTTTCTTTTTTATTTTCTAATATTCGACTTTTCTAACTTATGTACATGTATTTTGAGTGCTCTATACACAATGTGTTGTAATTTTGTTGATATAACTTATATTTTTTGCCGAACGAATTAATCTGCAAGAAATATTTTGCACGTATATACATTAAATAATCACAAGTAAAACTAAACCTGATGAGTAATAAACGCTAATCTTTATTATAAATTATAGGGGAAAAACAAATTAACAAAATGTTCAGGGTGAGAAAAAAAACCTCTCTATAGGCAATTTATAATTATATGCTTACAAAGCTTCGGTATACATCATTATGATTTTCTTTTCAGCTCCTACTGACCCGTGTTCATCTAACCCGTGTCAAAATGGTGTTTGCAATCTGGATATGGATGGAACTGGGTACACTTGTGACTGCTCTGGCACTGGTTACGAAGGAGACCAATGTGCTGATGGTATATAAAAATACAGATTTATTGTTCAAGTGTGGTATTATGATTTGCTAGTGTAAACCTATCTAGTAACGGCTTCCTATTGTCAATTGCCACTGTCAATATTATTTGTTTCACATCGCGTAATGCATCATTTTGTATACACCAAAAAGTAGTAATTCTTCACAAAAATTACTTTGTAGTCCATTTTGAAAAATAATCTCATTTTAATATATTTTGTACAGATATTAATGAATGTACTTCGAATGCTCATAACTGTGACACAAATGCTGCTTGCGCCAATACCGTTGGTTCTTTCACATGTGAATGTAATGACGGTTACAGTGGAAATGGAGTAACATGCACAGGTTAGTCTATTTTATACCGTCATTCTATTTATTTCAAATTAATTGTCGCTATACGCGAGTCAAACTACCTTTTACCGCCAGTTTTAACTGCGTCCACGCCAAACACCAACTCTGATTTTCAACTGCCTCTGCGCCGACTGCGCCGACAAAAAACCAAGACCTATACTTTGTCTCTAGAGGCGCAATCACAATACATATATCATACACAAAACATTAAACAAAATACCCCACTCACCCGCAAAACACCAATTCCCATGCATAGAAACATGCGACAATTTATAAAACTATACCCCCGAGAGGGGTATTCTATAGTTACTACAGCAGGAATTAATGTATTGGCTTCTGTTGTCAAAAATGTTTAAGATTTCTCTTTAATTTCTAATTATTTGGTCCAAAACATTGGTGGTTTCCGTTAGTAGTTCTCAGTGTCTTTGGCTCCATGTTGTATACGCAGAAGAAATTCATGTATTGACTTTAATTTTCACGAACTTTATGTTTTTACTTAATTGTTTTCATCGCGTAATGCATCATTTTGTATACACCAAAACGTAGTAATTCTTCACAAAAATTACTTATATTGAAAAATATCTTATTTTAATATATTTTGTACAGATATTAATGAATGTACTTCGAATACTCATAACTGTGACACAAATGCTGCTTGCGCCAATACCGTTGGTTCTTTCACATGTGAATGTAATGACGGTTACAGTGGAAATGGAGTAACATGCACAGGTTAGTCTATTTTATACCGTCATTCTATTTATTTCAAATTAATTGTCGCTATACGCGAGTCAAACTACCTTTTACCGCCAGTTTTAACTGCGTCCACGCCAAAGACCAACTCTGATTTTCAACTGCCTCTGCGCCGACAAAAACCAAGACCTATACTTTGTCTCTAGAGCAGCACAATCGCAATACATATATCATACACAACTAAACATTTTGTTCTTATTGTATTCAAATGCTATATAAACATGTATGTGAGAGTGTGTGTGTGCTGGTACTGTTTATGTATTGTTTAATATTTAAAAAAATACCTGGTGTATAAAAATCAAATTTCTGTATTTATCTGAGTAAACTATGATTGTAAATTGTACACTGGAAAAAAAGAAATTAAAAAAAATGTTTCCTTAAGAAAATGCTGTTTTACATGGAATACAATGAGATAAATGTTATTAGTATTCAGAATATCTTATTCTTAATACAGTAATGCACCTCTGACAATTGTCATAACGTGGTGAATCGGTAGGCCACTGGGTAATAAAATACTGGTACTTGAGATGTAGATTTGTAGTGATATTTATTTCTTGCAGAGATATAAATAATATCTGTATAATGTATATCAAACTAAATGATAATCCCAGAGCGAAGATTGCCTACTGCTACAACCCCATTTTGTGTGTGTGTGTCTGCTCAGCCGAGAGTGATTTATTTTCTGTTATGCATCAGGTTTTGTAATAAAAATTCCTTTAAAAAGGAATGTGGCGCCCAATGTGAGCTGGACGGGATATGGTAAATTCCATGGTGATTAGATTTGGTATTATAATGATTTTTTTAGGGAAGAGTAGAAGATGATCAAATACGAGAGAAATGCTTCATGGAATGAAGCTTTCGTGTCAATTTGCGATTATGTGGGGTGGGAGTTCTGTTTTGGGGCCGTTGTAGTGAGGATATTGCTTTGGATATTGAATATTGTTGAATTTCGTTATCAGGGCCTAGGGTATATGATGGATAACTAGAAGACACAAATAAGTAAGCTTCCCCTAGTCATCTATACACTCATTCTTGTCACACGACGAATTTCGACAAAGTCATGTAAACGTAATTTCGTTTTTCACCCGACCTCCGTCCAGAAACAATCCTGAAATGTTGAAAACTTGGGGTCGGCGCACTCATGCCAGTTTATAAGGTATAGGCTACTCTGTGTCTTTTGTAGCCAACCATGTGGCTAAGAGAGGCTAGGAAATACTTAAACTAATACAAAACAATCATACCCTCCTTTCATATCAAACAATACCAAGAAATTGACAGGCCTGTTAAATCAAGGGTAAGATCGATCGTTATTCTTCATGAAACGGGCACAGCCCATTTTTATGTTATTAATTCTGCTAAAAATTAATTAATAAATAACAAAATTACGTCATAATTATGACTTTAAGTCGGCCATAGAACTCTATTTTAAACAGACAAAATAGCCATTGGGGTTTCTTTCACTTTACCTTGCTAGGAACCCTTCCCAGCAGTTAGGCATATTACAATAAATATTATTTTTGCAAATAAACTTCTGACCTTCAACACAGTCATGTCTTCCAAATTTATTCCTTTCTCTGCTGACCAGGATTGATTTTCGTTAATTAATGTTTTGTTTTTTATCAGAGATAGTCACCACAAAGATACTGAGCTGTATTCAAGCACATAAACCATTAGTGATTTCATGTTTGGACAGTGGATGTGTTGGTCAACTAGAATTAATTGGTGTTGGTTTAAGGATTAGGTGCACTGTGTGCAATCACTATATTATCAATAACCTCAATTAAACAATCATAGTGCAAAATTTGACCTTAATTTGCAAAGTATGAGTTTTTGTACTCACATTTTCAAAGGTCATTCAATGAATGCACAAATGTATTGGGGTTAAAGAACTGTGCCCTGATAGATGAGCATGTTGTAGATTCTTCACACTGTAAACAACTAGTTCATGTGCAAACATGTTCAAAACATACATAATTAGAATGGTCAAATGTCACCGTCTATCGGGTTCTAAGAGGCGGTAAACTGGTTTAAACCATACAAAGGTCACGGGTTATTTGGTGTTTTTATAAGTCCATTAATTTTGTATTTTAAACAAAGAATATACACACATCATTTTATCCCGTGCATATCAGAAAACAATAATAAAATAAAATCCTAGCATATTGTGGTTTTATTTCTGAGCTGGGCATAATTTTAGCAAAACAATTAAGGAGTAAATCTAGCAAGAGTGAAATTAGAAGCTATTCACAAAGTACATGCCTATATGTGGCCCCTCCGTAGAGGGCGCCACAAAAAGCCAAACATCGGCCCATGCGATCTTGTAACCTGATTGGCTGATATCTAATCTCTTTGCATTTCTATTGTTCCAAACTAGTTTAAATTGGATATGAATAGATCGGAAGAACTTGGTAATTATCGCTTATGAATGGATCAACGATGATAGGATTAGGAATTTCTATTCATTATTTTATGAACAAGAATATCCTGAAAAAGGGTCCGATCCCAATTAACATAACTGCACTGTTACAGGCACAATCAAATTGCAATTCATCCTACATCATCAAGATCATAGTTATAAACTCTAGCACTTTTGGAAGATACATTTGTTTAGATCGAATCAGTGATAAACTTGATACAAGTGAAGGTTAATGATTCAATTAATTCATTTCATCATTACTTCATTAATTTGCTTGTTTAAGATTATGATTACAAACTTGTTACATACAATATCAGAAATACAAACTTTCTGGTACAAGGCCATGTAATTACTACTAGTATATATACAGCAGCTGATTGCAGCATAGTTATGTAAGATTTATAGGTATACTGTACTGCATGGGGAATCTGATACACTGAGCATTATTTATAGTGACAAGTTCAAGCAGGTTATCTATAGATAATCTATATGATTTGGACCACAACTTTAAAACTATTAGGAGTAGAACCCCATGTGTTTTTTTTAATTACATTCTTTCATTTGACACCACTGGGGGTGGGTGTCATACCTTTGTGGCATTTCAAGATATCCATTTCATACCAAAACGTTAGTTAGGAACTTATTAAGCTAGTAACATAACAATAATATAGACTGGTACCATTTCATGGTCCAGCAAAAATATTGATCATTTATATTTAAACTATCATTTATAATATCAACATTCTATCAAAAATATTATTAGTTATCCCCGTTTGTTCATGCAATGCATGTCTACTGAATGATATTAATAATAATAATACCAACAACAACAATAACACTAATAATAATAATAAAAAGAATAATAATAAAAATAATAATAATAATAATAATAATAATAATAGAAATAATAATGATAGGCACATATTATAATACTACAAGGAACCTCAATACGCTTACAGAAAAGTTAAAAGCAGCAATAATAATAATAATTTATGATTTTTTTCGATGACCACTCTGATATCTTTGTCATCACTGAATGACAACTGCTAACAAGAATTACTTATCCAATCACCTATTGATTTCCTGCTGATTGACCTGGTGTTGCAATTTGTGACAGTACACTACGAATGAGCCGTAAATTTGTTCGTTTGTATTCTGAGTTAAAGTGTAAAATGTGCGTGAAGGTCGTATTCATAGGTACCTCAATTTGGTGCGACATGTTTCTCATTTGGTAGTTTAAACCAATCAATCATATTGCTGAAGAGGATAATAGTCTTCTACCTATTTCTATAGAATCCTTAAATAGCTCTAGTATTGTATTTTGTCTAGGTATGTATAATCAACAATTCCTGAACCTCGTTGACTTGGGGATGATTTGAAATGACCGCCAATTAATACTGTTTGATATTTATTGGTACCGTTTTGTTGAAGGAGCAGAGTTCAACAAACCATAACCCCGCTTCTGGACATCGTTTGAAGTCAAATTATATACCATTTTAAAGCTTATGATATATATTTTCTAAACACTAAATAAAACAAAATTGACCGGGACAAATTTACGGCTGATTCATGATGTACGGCCACATTTGATTTTCCACTGTTGGATGTTTTGATGGATTTCTTGAAACAGGATGCTGCAGGTCTTCAAGCTACCATTTCTCTCACCCTTTCTGATGTGTCTTCATGGATTAAGTAAAGACGTAACGCATAGTACCTTATATAAGCTTTTATAATGTGTTATCTTTGTATTTGCAGCTATTGATGAGTGTGCTAGTAACCCGTGTCAGAATGGGGGAACTTGTCAAGATGAAATTAACAGATTCACCTGTCTGTGTGGTGGAACTGGGTATGAAGGCGATACTTGTGAAACAAGTAAGTTATACCTTTATGCACAGTAGCGTAGCCAGCGGGGGGCGGGGGGCAGAGTGCCCCACTGACAAAAAATGAAAGAAAAAGTGCCCCTCTGACAAAAAATGAAAGAGAAAATCAGGAGGGCACAGGAAAAGCAAAGGGGCAGGGAGCCCCTTTTCTAGCAACCTTCAGGGCCAACATAGTGTAAAATACAAAATTTTTCCGCGCTACGCGCACACATTGTAACAATAAAGCCCTTTTTTAGCCGGATAATGGGCGAAAATAGTGTAAAATACCATTTTTTTCGCGCTACGCGCACACATCCCAATAAGGCCCCTTTCGGGAAGCTCGAAGACATACAGTCTCTATGTATTGTATGATGCAACTGCAATTTTTTTCGTCTGTGGTCCCAAAATTTTATTTTGCCCCCCTGTTTATGCAGCAATAGCCGGGAGCAGTAGTGCATGCAAATAACACTGTCATAATGTCATGAAAGAATCTTTCATATTTGGTCAATGTTTTGCAACTTTGCTTATTTATTTTAATTCATTTCAAGAAGCATTTGTTTCACAACTGGAATAATACATGATATTTTAAATTTAGTTTCATGGTTTACCATTTCACTTAATGGTGTTACAAGCTTTTTATTGCATGTGCTTATATCAGGTTGCATGAAAAGTTTTCTATCTTTGTTGTAAATTTTATTCATGCTAATCACACAGCCAGATATTCACAAAGTTGCATGCACGTATTCAGTATTTAGTGTGGGATTATAAATCATGTCATGTGGTGGTTTTCTCACATGTATGAAGGATTCTATTTAATATCGATTTTAATACACATGATACAAAACTCTTCTCTTAAGGGATCGGATTGCTGCGTTTGCACTGTGTTTTTTGTGGGACATGAGTGTACATCAGATATATCGAATTGCATTCTGAAAACGAGGAATATGCTTCTGATATCAAGTAATTTTGATTTTTTTTAAATTGGCGATGATCTAATTTTTTTAGGTCTTTTGGAGAAAAAAAATGTATTTTTAATACGAAAATTCAAAATTTTCAAATGATTGTTGGCTTTTCCTCCCAGCTACATATACTTTAAGTAAATATCATTAGATTTATAAAACAGCGGTACACAAAATTGTATTGTGTAGTAAATAAAATCAGGAAGTGGGGCACTTTCATATCCAGAGGGTTGACCCAAGAACATCTATCAATTTTTTCTTATTTGATATATTTGGAGCACTTTTGTTCTGAAATTGTGATAATCCTGATCCATAATTGTTTTATAATCTTGTTAGATATAGCTGCTGCTTTCTGTACTCAAAACATCGCATTATCACCAGTAAAACATTATTGCTATATTACGACATTCACTGTAATTTAACTACATCATTAACTGTAGATATCGACGAATGTGCAACTAATACCCATAACTGTGACCCTAATGCAAGTTGCACCGACACACAAGGCAGCTTTGTTTGCGAATGTAATGATGGCTACTCTGGCACCGGGGTGATATGTACCAGTAAGTATGTTTACTTATAACCAATATATTCATGACAAGGTTCAATAACTCATCCTGATTTAACTGACAAAAAATATTTTAAAGCCATATTATAATAATAAATATAACATTTCTGTAAAAATACATTAGTATTTATTTTCCATAAAATGTTAGCTTTTAATTTTGAGTCGAACAAGTGAGGTAAAGCATAGAAAATTGGAATTTACTACTAGCGCCCATGCATGTTACTCCCGCGGTTGTAATACGGTACGATCCTCGGGTGTGTGTGTATGTGTATCCGCACGCCGTGTACGTACTGTGCATACGTGTTCGACTAATATTTCCATCGTAATAATAAAACGCCGGTCCCATCGTTTTATTCAAAATCTCAGATTTTGACAAAACTACAGCACCTAAAGTCTTAATTTTTGCAGAGTATCTTTATTGACTAAAGTACGATACAATCGTGTAAAAAACATAATTTAAAATTTTTTTGAGGGCGGCGTTCTCCTCAGCAAATGTTATAATATGGCTTTAAATAACAATAAAACATATGCTTATAGGTCACTTCTGGGGTAAAATCTGTAGTTAAGTGATAAAATTAGAAACTACAGGTATAGGTTTTGAGGGAAAAATTGGGTAATTTTTCTCCAAAAAAATAACATTTTCGCATGACAAAGTTTGTGTGCATTCATTTAGAATAGTGTCAAGGTTACTGGGATTTCATACCCTGTGGGGTCCTGTTATATTGGAGTGTTTAGTCGTGTCCCTCAGTATCAATAAAAAAACATCAAGGCCGGCGACTCCCAACTGACGACGAAACCCTCCAAGTGTGTTCCAATATAGAAGGACCCCACAGGGCAAGAAAGCCCAGTGACCTTAAGGGATCCGGAATGAGCGTTTATGGCGTTTCAACAGTATTTTTTGTGGGACATGAGAGCACCTCAGACGTATCGACTTGCATTCTGAATACGAAGCATGTCTTTCAGATATCAAATAATTTTCATTTTTTGAAATTCACGATATAATACAAATTTTATGACAAATTATTAAAATTTGATATTTTTCAAATATTTGATATATAACAGTCCTCGAAATAAATTTTATAAATTTAATAATATATTCTTAACGTGTACGTAGCTGGGAGAAAAAGCCGACGATCAATTGAAAATTTTGACCTTTCATATTGAAGATATGGATTTTTTCCCAAAAAGGACCTATTTTTGTTTGGTATTTTGGGAAAAAAGTTCATATCTTCAATACGAAAGGTCAAAATTTTCAATTGATCGTCGGCTTTTCATCCCACCTACATACACTTTAAGTATAAATCATCAGATTTATAAAGTTTACTTCAAGTACTGTTAAATATCAATTTTTAATGATTTGCCATAAAATGTGTATTACATTGCGAATTTCAAAACATCTACATTATTTGATATCAGAAGGACATTCTTCGTATTCAGAATGCAATTCGATATGTCTGATGTGCTCTAATGTCCCACAATAAATACTGTCCAAACGTTCATACCCCTTCCCTTAACAGCATAGAAAATTGTCCTCACATTTTTTACTGTCCTCACATTGCACATGTAGTATAGAATAATGTCCTCACTAATATTGGTTTATAATAATACAGAATGTCATAATCCTAATACTTAATAAATTATCATGACTAATATTTTTTTCATCTACAATGTACAGTTCATATGCACAAACGAATACTGATCTTTACGATAGTGAGCTTTTTATACAACGCATATAACATGTCACTAAACAGGTCATAGGTGTTGGCATTCTCCTATTTTATTTGTTCATTTGTGTATGAAGAGCTAAAACTCCATCTGTTTCAGGGCGTAGTTCATTGAACTCACTGCACTGCTAGTGGAAGTATTTTCATATTATTTCAAAATGGATCGAAACGATTGCATTGAGTACGGTCTCAAGTAATATATCTCTGTGACTGCTGTCACATTTTGTTTCCACCTTTACAGTATGTGATGCTGACAGATATGGGACTCAATGTGGAGGAATCTGCACCTGTATTACAGATGCAACATGTAATAATGTTGATGGAATGTGCACATGTGATGAATCAAATCAAGGGTTTGAATGTGATAAAGGTAAGCATAATTCTTAGCTGGATGATTTTGAAGGAACTAATATGTCTGGTTACTGTGCGTATGTAACATTTCTCTGTTCCAAAAATGTTTCTATGTGACTAGCTCTGTTTCTTGAATATATGCATGTATACACACCCAGATTCCTGGCAAATTGTATGTCACAAGAAGAAACAATATGGAATAATTGCACTGAAAAGTAAAACAAAATACAATTTTTATTACTGAAAGAACAAGAATTAGTCCTTGAATAGTGATCCAGTACAATTTTGTCAATTTTTGTGAAACTTAGCCAAGCATCTAAAAATCATACTTCTAAACCTAGCACCAAATTACATTGATGTTGATGTGTAAGGTTGATATAGGGTCAGTCCATGTCAAAACAGACTGAGTGTACACCCACCCTCTTGGATTATGCTCTCCTTTGGCTCAGGGGTACCTTTCATGGACCCCTAGGTGAGGTCACAAGAAAAAAATTCAAATTCAATTTCGTTTTCGAATGGCGGGCCATCTAAGTTTGGCGACCTTGACCAAAATTGGGAATTTAAGGTGTCCAAATGACAAAGCGCTCTCTTTGAGAGGCATTTTCTTCTTAATTAAATCAGTTGTGACCCTCTTTTTGAATGTGGTCACTCACTGGCTGTGTCTGAAATGCCTAATGCCAAGAAAGATTGATTTCGGAATTTCGTTGGGATTTCAGAGGGGTCAAAATCAGCACTTCATACTGTTCAATCAAATTATCTTTGATTTTGAAGGACCCATGATAATGCCACAGTGCACTTATAGGTCCTAATTATGTTCAGAATGGATTAACCATGTGCCAATGTCTATGAGCAATTCAAAACAAGAGAAATTTCTAGACCCCCTACAGAATTTTAGGCCCTAAAGTGGTTCAGCCACAAATGGCGCTTAAAATCGGCAAATTTTGACACCTAATAACTTTAGGTGTACACCAGATATGAATTTCTAGTCTTTTGCATCTGAAAGAATGTAGTCTAATGTTACTAGGAACATAAGATTTGTTTTGTATTTTTGTGTTTTGATACTTTCAAAAGGTCGTTGACCTATGAACATTTTTCGTCATAGCGCCCTCCGGAAAGGTCTGACACATAACAAACTATACATTTTTGGAATCCTCATGACCATACGAGTAATTTGATATATTACTTGACATAATTGGGAGCATTCTGAAAATTTGACCCCCATAACCTGTACTTTGCATGTGCATCGTTGCCAGGAAGTGCATTTTGACCCCTTAAAAATCCATACAGAGGATTAGAAAGTAGTTTTTCTTATTACTTGACTCAAGAGCAACTTGAAATATCAGGATAAATAATACAAATGGCTATAAAGTGATCAAAAATATAAAAAAATATCATACTAAAATTGGCATTTTGTACCGTATCCTGTATGCATGGTATGTTAGGCAAAAATGACTATTTTTGAAAGCGTCAACTTAATACTAAAACACAAAAATACAAAACAAATCTTATGTTCCTAGTAACATTAAACTACATTCTTTCAGATGCAAAAGACTAGAAATTCATATCTGGTGTACACCTAAAGTTATTAGGGGTCAAAATTTGCCGACTTCAAGTGCCATTTGTGGCTGAACCACTTTAGGGGTGGCCTAAAATTCTGTAGGGTCTAGAAATTTCTCTTTTTTTAATTGCTCATAGACATTGGCATATGGTTAATCCATTCTGAACATAATTAGGACCTATAAGTGCACTGTGACATTATCATGGGTCCTTCAAAATCAAGATAATTTGATTGAACAGTACGAAGTGCTGATTTTGACCCCTCTGAAATCCCAACGAAATTCCGAAATCTATCTTTTTTGGCATGAGGTATGTCAGACACAGCCAGTGAGTGACCACATTCAAAAAGAGGATCACAACTGATTCAATTAAGAAGAAAGTGCCCTCAAAGAGAGCACTTTGTCATTTGGACCCTTAAATTCACAATTTTGGTCGAGGTCGCCAAACTTTGATTGCCCGCCATTCGCAAACGAAATGGAATTTGAATTTTTTTCTTGTGACCTCACCTAGAGATCCATGAAAGGTACCCCTGAGCCAAAGGAGAGCAAAATCCAAGAGGGTGGGTGTACACTCAATCTGTTTCGACATGGACTGACCCTATAACATAATTTAGTAATGTAATCTTTTTGGAGTTCTTCTGATGTAAGTTAAAGCAAGTTGAACATTGTGCAGAAGTGGTAACACTTCCAAACATCTACCGGATGTAACTGTAACATATAAGTCAATTGATAACATTGCATACATTATTTGACTATTTTCCAGATAACCTACAGGTTAGTATACAAGACCCTGGGCCAGTGCTTGATGGACAGAATGTTGACTTGGTATGTGAAGTTAACCTACCAAGAGGCGAGCTAGATAATGGAAATGTATTTTGGGTCAAACCGGATGGCTCATCAGTAAATGGAGTGCCTCAAGACCCTGACATGGGATTGTACACTCTTCTGTTGACCAATGCTCAACCAACTATTACATCAGGTCTCTATAGATGTTTCGCTCTTACTATGCTTCAGACAGGGCAGTCTAAAACAGCAGAGGACTTTTATTCTCTTGATGTGAAAGGTAAGTTCCTGTATTTCCTACATGTTAAAAGGGCATTTCGTGATCCAGCCTCATCCCCCACTTTTCTCAAAAAAGGTTGAGATTTTTATACCACTGGATACGTCTAGCTTCATAATGTTTATGTACCAACAATTTCTTGCAGATTAATTCGTTTAACAAAAATATCGCCAAATTTGAATTTACAACAGTGGCCTATGGAGCAGTGTATACACATATTAAATCATGCATAACTCGCAAACGCAAAATCGGAATCAACTGAAATTTTGGGAATAAGCTTGAATTCGGCAAAGAGACGAATCGTATACTTTGTTGTACATATCTACAGTCTATGATCTATAGTATTGTATAGCTGGAAACCTCGATATATATATATTAAATTTCCTGTACTGATATATTTGATACCAACGTATAGCTGTAGGTATTTTCTATCCAGTGATACCAAGTTAAGTACAAACATTCCCCGCATGATATCGCTATGGCTTAATAATGTGAGTGTGCCCGAGCGAAGTAAATCACACAGACGTGCCTGACGGTGAAATCCCTTTCAACAACGAAAACAAGCTAAAGACCGTCTAATTCACAGGAATATTTCATGAGTTAAGTTATTGCCTCTCAACATCACAAAAAGATCGACGATTTTTCTGTTGATATCAGCAATCTAACTACAGAATAAAACGACAATGTTAGCCACTTCCTCCAAAATAGTGATTTCAACACGTAAGCACATACAAGTTCCAGGCATGGCAAATTTTACTCGCTAATGCGTACACGCGCTTTCATTAACTTGCGTTCGCGTATACGCTACTGGCAAAGTCTGGATTTCTCACGGATTAACAAAGGTTGGCTCCTGTACAAAGGTATTCGCCGTAGAAGTGATGATGTAACAGAATTAACTACCATAGTAATAGATAAATACAATTTTTGAATATATCGCTCTGCACTGCAGCGTTTACGCGGTACCTATGCATTGAACCATAGATGTCATAGAACAGGGATAAAGACCTGGACCGTAATTCTATAGAATATTCATATCATGCTGATCACTCGCATCTGTAAGATTAGTATCTTTGAAAAGAGCGATATCGTATTCAATATATGGTTGCAGAGATGCACAGGTGAGAAGTGCAACATGCTTGTAGTGCAGGGCGATATATTCAAAAAGCGTATTCATCTATTGCTATGGTAGTTAATCCTGTTACATCATCACTTCTGCGGCGAATAGGAATAGTTGTTGAAATGGTATTGACAAACATTGTATGCTCACTCATAGCTGTTGATAAAATTTCACATTTCTTCACTTATGTATACCCATTATGTCCATGGTTTCAACTTCCACTAGACATAAGACATTTTAACCTCCACTAAATACAATCATGAATGCCAGTTAAAATCAATTAACCACTAGCAAGGAGCAGAAATAACAGAACCGCGTATCGCACACTAGAACATTTTATCTTTAAAATTGTTAATCCATTTGCTGATGATTTCAATCTTGCCACTCGAAGTAGAGATACCCATCAGAGGATCCTTCGGAACATTGATGATATTATAACAAAACTGGGTTAAACCCTTAAGCTATCCAAGTGTAAATCTCTTTCTATTGTTAATGGTAGTTTTCAACCAATCATGTTCAAAGTTGGTGATGCGGAAATTGAAACTCTTCATGATGCTCTAGTAACTAAGCTGGGGAAACCAGCTGAAGTGTTCTCTGAAACGCACAACATTCTCAAACAAAAGCTGGAGAATATTGATAGTACATTGATCAGAAAAGAGTTTAAATTTGTCATTTATATAAGGTACCTTCTACCATCGCTTAGATACCATCTTACGGTCCATGAACTAAACGGCTCTGACCTTCCTAAACTAGATGCCCTCTGCAACTCATTTGTCAAAAAATGGCTGCAGATCCCTAGACCGGGTACCTTGGCTGGTCTTTACTCTTCTGGTTCGCTCGAAATTCGCAGCATTTCCCAGCTGTATAAAGAATGTCATGCTTCAAAGTTTGTGCATCTTAAAAGAAGCTTCGACTCAAGAGTTCAGGATGCGTTGGTATCAAAGCTGGCTAGAGAAGAGTCATTTTCTCGTAAATTTTCCATAATTCATTATAGTCAGAACTTGTACAATGAAGCTGTTAAAGTTCTGGAAAATAATCCGACCCGTAGCAATCCAGTACCCACAAAAAAGGTATTGTTGGTAAGATCAAAGAGTTTGTCACTGATGAAATCCGTAACCTGTGGAATTCTAAAGTTAAAGAATTACTGGTTCAAATCCGGTTTCTCCAGCTCATTCACTTAGAACAGAATGGTTTTACTTGGAAACATATAATGTATGCGCTTCCACGCGGTGTCTTACAATTTGCGCTCAACGCAGCCACAAATTCCATCCCTTTGAGCAACTTGGGGAGATGGCGCCTAAGATCAGCTAATAATGTAAAATGCCCTTTGTGTCAAAACAGCCAAACTCTTCATCATGTGTTGAACTTTTGCTAAACAAAACTTGATCAAGGAAGGTACACATGGCGCCATGATTCGGTTTTGAACAGTCACAACAGTTCCACCTGATGTTCTTCCTACCTCCCAGCGCCCTGATCTTGTCATTCATTGGCCTCATCTCAGCAAGATTTGTATTATTGAGTTAACCATACCCTTCGAAACAAAGATTGTTGATGCCCATCAGAGGAAACTCGACAATATGCAAGTCTTGTTAATGATCTTACCGAAAAAAGGCTCAAAGTCAATATTCATGCTTTTGAAATTGGTAGTAGAGGTTACCTATCTCCTGAAAATACATCTACTCTCAAGTCACTTATACATCTCTCGGGTACAACTCAAACTTTTAAGAATGTTCGGAATAATCTTATGAAAATCGTCCTGTGCACATCTTTTAGTATATATTGTTCCAAATCCGAACCATCATGGATTGATCCACCACTGTTTAAACTATAATGTCTTTTAACAATTGTTTTTTTTAAAATATTTTATCTTGCCGGAGACTCGCTGGTCGGGTATCTCCGTGTCCTAGATTTTACACTGCCAGTTTGTATTACTTTATATGTATTTTATTGTTGCTATATTTATTTTATTCATGTATCATTATTTGTATATGTAGTTAATGAGAATAAACTGGCTGATTTAATAAAATATCAAACTCACGAGATTTGATCGCTCCTTCTGATGTGATATGACCTTCCCCCATGTCATGTACGTACAGTGTTATTAACATGGCGTGCACCCTGGACTAATCTTTCGATTGTAATAATTAAACAACGTACTTGTTTTGATTCAAAATACGGATTTTGTCACAACTATTATAGCATATACTTTTGAAAAAACATTGAGGGCGTCCTCTTCAGCAAATGTTACAACATGCTATTAACAGTGTATCCCTACCTAATTTATCTTAACTTGTAGCACCTGGAAGAATCATAAATGGTGATATTGCAGTAGAGGCAGATATTGGTGACACTACTGACCTTGATTGCACAGTATACGGCAACACAGAGCCTAGAATTGCCTGGTATAATCAGAATGGAATCGGGATTGATGGAACAGAAGACAAATATGACATCATTCTATCTCAACAACCGGATAACTTATTCACTACCAGGGTGTTAAGAATTTTCAACATTGAACGTGGTGACAACGGTAGCTACACCTGTGATATAACAAACACCGTTAACGTGCAATCTGATGACTTACGATATGATTCTGCAAAATATGCTCTGCTCGTATTAGGTAAGTGATAATAATAATTCAGCAGCTCATAGTATGCAGTTCATGGATTTTCACGGTTTTGAAAATGGGTTGGATCAATGTGATGCACAGTCAATGAATGACCTAATCTGAACAGTTTGTATATTATATTCATAATTCATTCATCAGGAAAATTTGAAGACAGTCTCTACTTTGAAAGTGTATTGTAGAGTGTAATTGTCGTGCGCACAGTGTTTTTGCATAAATAACTAATAAAGACCACATTGACAGCATGATAGGAGCCCTATTGAAATGAAAAAAACAATGAACATTTCCATCAACAAATGAAAATTTTAATATTTCCATCAAGTGTCCACTGCTCCCTCAAACGGTTTGGTTCCGCATCAATAGATCTGGTTACCCCCAACTAAGATGACTAACGCCCTTTGCTTGAATAAGTTGTTTCCTTGATCTTAAGATCTATTAATCCAGAGATGTACGTGACAAAACAATTAGCATCCTCAAAATGGGCTGAAAACAAGATTAACACATATCTATATCTATATCAAGATATACACATTTCCCGAAATCAGGAAATTTCCTGAAAACTTACTTCTCTTCTAATCCTAGAAATTAAGTATGTGCCCACATTTCACTGCTTGATTAGGGTTTTGTTTTATAATTGAAATTTATTTTTAATTGTAGTGTCCTCTTACAATTGTCAATTCTTCTTTCTAATTAAATGGAATAAGTACTGCCAACTCGGAAGAATATTGATGACTTTGAAAACAGCTCTCAGTTTTTATTTCCATGACCTTAAGATGCAGTTAATTGATATTATACTCTTTGACAGAGCGTCCTGAGATTACCGTGCCCACAGCCAGAGCAGTCAGTGCATTTGATATTGAAGTCAGCTGGACAATTCCATTCATTGGAAACAAAGAGGTTACAAGCTGCACCATTGGATACAAAGTCTTCCCAGATGGAATGTTTGAGGAAGCTGTAATCATGGCGCCAATAACGACACCTTACAACATCTCAGGGTTGACACCCTACACTGATTATACCATAAATGTGACTTGTACTAATGAAGTAGGAGCAAGTGAAACCAAGATTGTGCCTGCTGCTACCAGAACAAGACAGTCAAGTACGTGTAATCAATATGAGCATTATTATTACCTTTCCCGCTTTTATTTCACCGATTTTTAATCTTGACACTCAATTAATGTCTCATACCTAATTAGCACTCCTTTGAACTGTTCATACCTGTTTAAAGGCCACGTGTATTATGAATTAGACACAAGACTTATTATTGGGCTTTGAACCACAGTAGCCGTGGTCTTTGATCTCCAGGTCCCACATGTAGAATTTGATTGCAATTCAGATTCTGTCCATTTTGTCCTTCATAAAGATATTTTGAGATGGAAGCCTTGAGTACCATATGCCGTAAATTAAAACATCAACATCATTTTACAAGATTCTTATTTTGGATATACTTCTTGTAGAATCATGGGTATACCATCTTTGAATGCAATTATTGTAGCAAAGAATGGAAATCATCATCACCATCCACGCTGTTCGTCTTTCTACATAGCGCCATCAGTTATTGTATTCCAAGTACCACGATCTGCTGCTTTTCTTGAGCTGATAGGAGCATCTCATTCAAGTCTTTGAGTTGCTTTTGAAGTAGTTGTTTTTGGTATTCCTCCTGATCTTTTTCAAAATAGAAAAAAAGATATCAATTTGTTTGGAACAGACAATAACTTTAAAAAATTGACATTTTCTTATCTCAGCTACATACACTACGAAATTCATTTGTTCTAATTCTTTGACTTTCCTTAACTATTTCTTTATTTAAAAGTTAAGAAAATTCCAGAAATAGTCAAGAAAATGTTCGAATCTGAACTAAATCTTAACAAATGAACTTCCTAGTGATAGAACAAAGAGTATTAAACTTAATCTATACATGTATAGCTGAGAATAAAATGGTCATAATATTGATTTTAAAACATTATTATTATTATAGATCCAGTGAAACCAACGGGTATTTCAGCTGTACCAGCTGATGGTTCCTCAACTGTTGCTATAGTTACCTGGTTAGAACCTAGTGAACCAAATGGTCCAATAGCATTTTATGAGGTGACATTGGGAGAATTTGCACCAATACGTAGTATGTATAATTGTTAGCAACAAATGTACTATATCCAAACTAGAATGATTCTTACAATAAAATTAATAGTCTATGGGCTACTGTGACACACATTTTCGCTTCTAGGATCCAAACCGTTGAAGGAATTGTAACTCAAAAGTTGTACAGAAATATGACTATTTGTGTGATGGGCTTCAATGTGCGGAAATAAATAAATCTTCCTTTAAAAATGATAAATGGGCTAGGACAATAAACATATGAACAAACTTGTTCAAAAACGCAAGACGAAAGTGATATATTAAAGTAAAATAAACTTGTGAAATGAATATCTAAAAAATGCCATGTGTGCTTTCCAAAACCCAAAGTACTTTTGTGTGTTGAAAGTATGTTGGGCTGATGATCATCCACATAATTCTACGTTCATGATATTATGTCATATAACAAATGCAATTTATTGAAGTAACATCAGTCATCCAGATGGCAATACATATTATATACTGTATCACTGTCTGGGTAGTTGGTAGCAAATATGCAGGATAAAAAATGTAAAAAACACTTAAATTTGACAATGTATTGAATGCAGGAAAATTGAATGAAAGAAAATTGATTGTATATAATTCGTTATGAATTCGGCGGAGTGAAGAATAGAGCATTTTGAAGAAATTGAGTTATTGTTTGCTTGTGATTATGTTTCAGGTGATGTTTAATTTCCACCAAAAAATTAATGATAAATCTTACTCTCCGAAGTATACGATTCGTCTTTTGGTCAAATTCATTCATCGCACTTAGGCGTGATTCGTCCAAATCACAATTTCAATAACTACGTCGGGAAGTGGAAATAAAAGATCGCTTGAAACATAAACACAAACATACAATAACTCAATTTGCTCAAAATGTTTGATTCGTCACTCAGCCGAATTCATAACGAATTATCAACCGGCCATGTGAACCAGGGTGTGACGACTGACCTCATTACTGTGTACATTCACGGAGACTTTTAGAACTGCCGGAAACCGCCCGAACCGGCGGTCGAGTTTTGATTTGATCCCTAATAAATAAATACACTTCCTTTGTAACACCAATGGGGTTATTGTTTGTAACAAATAGACTTTTTTATTTTATTTTTTCGGAATATTTTATTATTTGTAGCAGAATATAACACCACTAATTATTTAATTTTCCAGCTGTGGGGAAGATAGAGACTTTGACTATCCAATACCTTATCCCAGGAACTTCTTACAATGTTTTTGTTCGTGCATACAATATTGAGGAAGGTGGAATTGAATTAGCAGGAGAAGTATCAGATGAGGTAGTGGTGTTAGAGATGCCACCTGCACGTAAGTTGTACTGAGTTGTCTTTAAAGCTTGAAACTCTGGTAAAACGATGCAATGCACATTATAAATCGGAACATATATCCGAATTGGTTCCATACACTCGTTACCATTTAAGTATTGACTACGGTTATAGAACCAAATTAGTTCGATCTTTCGATCCCCCATCGATGCTTGGTCGTTCCATATTATGTATAAAATCAATCAAAATGAAATTGACCAACAACTTACAAGTAATTCTTATTAATTAGTTCGTTACATCTTTGAAGCAGTGTTGAAGGTTTGTATAAAAATCGAACACATTTGGTTCCTGAGCCTAATACACGTGGATCTGCGTAAATTTGATACACATAAGATACGGATACTTTATACTTTCTTTGGGGATGCGCGATATTTTCTTTAAGGGAAGACTTGGTCATTATACACGTTACAAAGCTCTGATAGATAATGATTATGTTTGTGGCTAATGTTTATGGCAGGTCCAACTGAGCCCCTAAATGCTGAAGCAAGTGAACATGACAAGCAATGTACTGTGAATTGGGATGAACCTAGTGAACCAAATGGTGTGGTACAGAGATATAATGTAGGTATTTGAGAAAATGTATTGAAAATTATCTTCCAATAATAATAACTTCTATTACCGTATTATTTGTTAAAATGCTAAGAGAATTTCGTATCAATTTAAATGTTTATTGTTAAATATTCTCAACGAATCCACAGGTTTACTGGTTGATAAGACCCCGCACAGACCTAACCTCATCTGATGGAGAAGGCTCAACATCAGTTACACAAAGGCAGTATCAGGTTTCAAAGGATGACCTTGTAGAGTATTCACGATATGAGTTTGAAGTCAGTGCAAGCACATTAGCAGGAGGAGGGGGCAAGACAACTGTTTCTGGATATTGCTATACAGATCCTGGAGGTTAGAACCCAATTGTCTGTTTTTGTTTTTCATTTGTGTGTGAAAAAGCAAAATATCCAGTGAAAATTAATATTGTTTTTTATTTTATGATTTGTATGACTTACGAGGAAAACACAATATATGCCTATATTTCAATTTTCCATTGTACAGTTACATTATCATAGTAACGTCATGGGTAATATTGCTTATTTTGGTATAAATGGGTAGTGGGGCCTATAATAGCTATATTGACACCTGATACGTTTGACCTGTATAACTTGGCAATTGATCTGTCATCAAGACTCTCCCTGAATCTCAGAAAGCAGCGATGAAGACTATGGTGACCGAGTGATGATCTTCTTAGTGGTTGGAGATCAAGGTGCTTCCAATGAATGGACTCATAATTCCAGTGATTAATGTATGTCATATCACCTTTAGCCAAATATAGATTAAACTTTTCTCGGCCCTTCTTCTAAGTGTATAGAAGGTGTGGACCTGAGTATAATCAACTGGTATCAGTTTTACTCATGAAGATTATGTGACCCCCATCTAGAAGACACCCTGGAATACTCAAATGTTAATGGATTTATGTTGGAATCAATTTCGTCAAAGTTTTGTGACTCTCTCGTCTGTCTTGTTTGGGTTTTTATTCATTATCAATGCAAATCTACCAGCACGTATAGCATTAGTGGTTACGTCTTTTGGACCTTGGATGATCTTCAAGGACTTTCATTCCATCCTTGAACTCTAAGGACCATTTCGTTGCTGATGAATATCAAAGACTTCATCACTATTTACAGCAACTGTACATTGTTAAATTTCATTTGAGTTTTCACCACAGGCGGGAGAAAATTACTGGTACTGGTAGTACCTGTGAGTTCAAGGAGGTATGCTTCCTCTGCAGAGTGCCTGCCCATATGCAGTGATGCAAAAAGTATTTTTTGCAGTAATGTTTGGAAGGAACAAGCTTTCAAATGAGACCACCCCTTGTACCTAATATGTCTGTCCTGTATGCCATTGGAAGGTTAGCGTTTACATAGGATCCACTCACTTCTATTATTAGTATTGATTAGGAAAAATGTGGATGTGAACAAAAGCATAAAGTTGCATAATAATATCGACATTTTAATTATATTTTCTACTCCTGTTGAATCGACATTTTCAATGCCAGTTGTTCTGACCTATTTATGTACGTTATCATGAGGCCCTACATGTAGTTTATCTAGAGCTGTTACCGCACCATAGCTGAACCATAGGGCTTTGGCAGTATATTGTGGTATACCACTGTAACGGGTGTGTGTGTGTGGGGGGATGGTCAAGCCTTCTTGGGCGTTTGAGATATAGACCCAAAATAGGAATATTGACTCGAGTCTTATTAGGAGTGTCCCCCCGGTGGGGAAATTATTTGTATTTTATTCTTTACTTTTTTTCTCTTTCATTTGACACCACACGGTGGTCCATACCATCTTGGTATTTCAAGAAAAGGACCAGGAGTGTCAACCCCTGTTGGGAAACTATAATTTTGATCGTAGACTCATGGAAGTTTGAATCGGCCCCGTCTTTGTTGAGATGGTTGGTTGGCTCTGATATGAACAGCTTCTTTGACTCCACATTGGAATCCTTGTCGAGTATGTGAACTGTGTCCAAGTCCACGAAATGTTCAAACTTCTAGGAGTCTACAAGTCTGTTATCAGGTCAAAGGTAAAAAAGATCACGACCTAATACAGTCACTCACTCGCTGATGAAAGATGGGGTACCATCTAAAATTACGAGGTACAGGGTGAGTAAAAAAAAGTGCAATAGAGAAAAGAATCCGTTTTATTTAAGAACCGAGTTGAACCTTTTAGGTTTTAAAACATTTTATTAATAACATATCCATTTGTGATCTTGTGTGAAAAAATCGAGGAATTATCATTTACCGTTTTGTTTTTATGGCAAAGTTTAATGTATGTCCAAGATTTATCTAAAATTTGAATGTCAGCCCACTCTGTGTAAGGTAGAACTACCCTTTTCGTAAGTGTTATTGCTCTTGGTCTTGTTCAAGGAGAAGAAACATAATTTGTTGTTATTTCATTTTCCCTTTAGTTTAAAGATATTTATTCTCTATCAAAAACATAAATTCGTAGGCGGTTTTTTCAAATGTCGAAATGAAATGCGCGCAAATTGAAGTGGAGTGAATTACAAAATATCCAGTAAGTTGGACATACGAGCCGTATTGGGATTAAAAAAACTGGAGTTGGAGTCGAGTGAGGTATGAAGGACTTAAAGTAATGTTAGAAAGTTTAAAAAAAAAAAAAAAAGAAATTAAAATAACGCAAAAATCAACCTTATTTAAGTTAAAGTCAGTTTTAGAGCTGGTGCCTTTATCGTGCATTGTATGTTCTCAATCAAAATACATGGTGGACAAATAATGACATTGGGTATCGCAGCAAAAGGACTCATAAAAATTAAACGGTAGTAGCGAGTCACTTCATTTTTTCACAGAAGGTGACTATTGAGTGTGGCATTTATAGAAACCTTCAATAATGGGAAAGTTCAACTTGGTTCTTACATAAATATCGATTCTTTGCTTTATTGCACTTTTTTTGACTCACCCTGGAATTATTTCTTTGTATTTGGATCAAAAGTTTAAATCAAAATCATGATTTATACCAACACAGATGAACTTTTATGATCATGACATTTATGTTATGAATTTATGTTGCATTGGTTTTTCACTTTTTGCATTCTTTTTGCATCAGTTCCTGATGGTGCTACAGCACCGCCTGCTACTGGTCCAGACCCGAATGACCCCAATAGTATAACTACCTCTACTTTCCAAATGGTCATTCAACCAGTCTCAAATAGATATGGAAACGTTGGGTAAGTTATGTATGTGGGGTGGGGTGGCGGGGGTGGGGGTGTTTGTGTGTGTGTCAAACAGTTATCTTATTTCTACATGAGGTTCGAAATGATAACATTGGCGAAGTAGGCTTACATTTGAGACCATGTCCCGTATCTGTATGTGCATGCATGACAATAGTGATTATAAAGTGGCATTACACACCAAATCAAAATATCAGGTTTAATAATTTTGTTTTTGTTTTGTTTTTTGTTATTACTTACAAGTTGAAAAAAGAAGTGCAACACGAAAGTCTACTTTTAATGACCGTTTAAACCGACTTGAAGGAACCAAACGATAGTCTGTTTCTGTACTAAACTAGATTCATCATAAATATACGCAGTGCGTGTGATTCAATCTTTATAGTTTAATACTTGTAAACACGCGGATGTAAATGCGGATCATTAATATCTCACAGTATTATTGACAACAAAGTGCGTAATTTTTCTAATCTTGCGTATATAAGACAAACATTATAATTGTCTAATTGATATCTCATCTGAACCATACAGGGATAATCATTGCTCAGAACACGAAAGCATTTTGTAATGTACAAATTATAATGCCAAAACATTCCTCCAAAACTTACTTGGGCCTTTAATTGTATTTTGGAATTATCAACTTTATATTAGTCATGATCAATAATAGATACTTCATTCTATCAGGTGCTATGAGGTAGTGGTAATAGGACTAGAAAAAGGTCAAGAATTACCATCAGGACCTGACATGTTCCCTCCTGAAGATGTTACTGACTGGAAGACTTGCAAATCTGAGCCTGGTTGTGCATATACTGCCATTGTTTTGAATGAGTAAGTTTGTCGACTTTTTATGATTTATTCTTTCTTTCAAGATTATGAAGGAATGCTATACCTTTCTGAAAACAGCAACATATTAATAATATTCGCCATATTCAAAATGTTTTATGTCACAAATTTTGATATTCTTTGCTGTTCTGAATTAATACACACAAGGAGTCAATTAACAGAACTGAATGGACAAGTCGTCGTTGGTGACCAAGGTGAGACAACATGCAATGATGAGGATGCTCTAATACCAAGAAATAACAGAAGACGTCGAGCAGCTGCTGAAGAACGTGTAGCATATAATGGTCAGCTACAGTCTGGTACATCATACACAGCATTTACTAGGGCATATATACCTACTGGTAATGAACAGGTTAGTTTTTCATATTCTTTGTATTTTGTTTTCGTCTTCGAAATCGAATGCAAATTGTGGCGAAGATGATACTATTAATATGAACTGAACAACATTTACTAAAGTATATGAAGATACCAGGCAAAATACGAAATGCAGATACATTGCCGAATCCTTTCTGAAGACATAAAAACGTTATTCTTTACGAATGATGAACGTTTTTATTTACAAGGACACGCCTGAGAGGCGCCTTGAAGCTGGCTTCAGCATATTTAGAGAACATGTCACAATTAGCTTGTAGATATAAACTACAGGCTTGTTTTCTTTTTCATAGTTTTATATTCTTTACTATCTTAGTACAAACCACAATCGATTCTAAACTATTTTACTGTAATGTAAATTATATTGTTCGTTTTCAGGTTGAATCTGTCTCAAGTCCTCTGATAGATATTGTTACAACCAATCGTAAGTAATGTTGCTTTATATTTGTCGCCGTTATTCCTGCATATTGACGAATACCAGATCTATAAAGATAACGGAACCTATAAAAACCCGTGAAGAGCCAAACGTGAGTCGCTGAGCGACGATGACAAAAACGACTTTGCCTTGTTAAAACGTCATAAGTTCGATACTCATTTATAATACAAAAGGGCAGGTTTATAGCTGCCTGAAATATGTTTGTATGTGGTAATCATTGTTAGCCTATTACTAATTCAGAAGTTATAAATTGAAGCAAACACATCTGGTATGCACAGGCCGGATAACGCATTCCCGACTAACCTATTCCCGCAGGACAATGATGGGACTCCGAAATAGAGACCGACCAAAGGTTACCCTTAATAATGTTTGCTGGAGTCCGACTATCTGCACGACTTGCCAAAACGTCAATTATCAGACTCAAACTTTCCCCCGACGTAAAATCCCCCGACTAACCATAATGGGCCGTCTCTTTGTGCACACCACATAATACTCGAATATCAGATCATACGTGCTGGTAATAAACAATTTCCAAAAGTTTAAACTGACTTTCAGCACAAAAATTCACTAACCTTGAATTCATCAGAAGAAGTCCTGAGATGTTGTGACGGACTTGCCCATTTGTTGATCATTGACTGGAATCCACAAAGGTGTTAGCCAAGGATGATAGAGAGTATCCCCGTTTAGTGCGGGAGGAGGCCATCCATATCAAGAAGAAATCGCCAGAACTAAATCGAGATCAAGGACTGGGAATTGCCAACCTTATACAACGCCCTCATTTCACCAAAAGTTGCCAATGGTTAACAAAAGGGCAAGTCCATCACAACATCTCAGGACTCTGACGAAGATGTGGGTCACACATCGAAAATTCAAGTGCTGAAAGTCAGTTTAACTTTTGGAAATATATTTAAATAATTTTATTTTTTATACCTGTTTATGACATTTGTAAATAAAATGCATATCTAATCACAGCGCCCGCAAGTTCCTCAGGAAACGTGGGCATTGCAGTTGGTGTGACGCTAGCCATATTGATTTGTATAATTGCGGTGGCTGTGTATTTGCTTTGGAGACGAAGGCAACGTGGAAAATCTGGAACAAAAACACGCGATACACACCATGGAAAGGATAATGACGCACTAGAAACAGTAGAAATGGTACGTTATTTAACAAAATTGGCATCTTTTTGAAACCCGTTTTAATTCATTTTAACCGAATTAATTTGGTTTAAAAATGCAACCCTCTATTAACAATGATGATCACACTAATGCCAATAAATTATCCTCATTAGGACTCCAAATCGACAACAAAATATCACGACCCAACAATGGTGACTACCAGTCATGAACAGGGTCTTGGAGAATTAGTTTCCCATGGAGCAACATCACCAACAGCTGTTGACGAATCCTCCACCCATCCTGAAAACAATGTGTACGATTACGAAGTTGCTGAAGAAAATGTGCAGGATTCTTGGGAGATTTCTTGGGATAGCTTAATGCTCGGTAAAACTATCTTGGGAAAAGGGAACTTTGGAGAAGTTCGCGAAGGCGTTATTTGGCAGAAAGAGAAGGCTATCAAGGTTGCAGTAAAGTCTTTAAAAGGTAGGTAATATAGGAATTCTATAAGCATTTTGTTTATGTAGTAAGGCATAAATGTTTTCGTTTCGTTTTATCATAATTAAATTAGTGCAGATGACTGACCTTCGGTACTTTGTTCGGTACTTTAGTACAAAAATTCGCGACATGGTCATATTACTTGTATATCATTTATAGAAAGCTCTAATTAGAAAAAAAACATGCTCAATATCGAATGTTGCATGTTGCTAAATATGTTTTTCTTAGCCTAGATATGTTTCCGTATTTAAATTTGTACAGAAGGTGCATCATTGATCGAGGAAAAGGATTTCATGGATGAATTTGGTACGATGACCAAAATTGGTCGCCATCCAAATATTGTTGCATTGATTGGTGCTTGTAAACATGAAGGTAAGTCAAATTTTGCATTTTGACGTATTAACCTCTTTAGACATGGCCTCGAACCCTTACACACATTTGAAGTTTGCACGCTATATAACAATCCAGGAAAAAATGGTTGGAACGCTTTGGTACGGCTCCTTCAAATATACCCCCATTCCCCAGTCAATTTTGTCAGTTGTTTATTTGGTCATGCACCCTTAGGGACACTCAACATTGATTGGTGGAGCAGGGGGAGCGTTGTAGTACATGTAGTAGGGAAAGGTTCAGATTTCACACAAAAGAAATCGAATTTTTAGTGTGTCAAGTATAACGAAACAATCCTACTTTGACACAAGGGTTCCAACTACTTATGACCGGGATTGTAGGTATGGTAATCACTTCACATCTTTACCGTCTGAATTCCAGGTATACTTTATGTTGCACTGGAGCTTATTAAACATGGCAACTTGCGTTCATTTCTGAGGCAGATACGTAAAGAAGGAAGCTACATCAGCCAATCAGAACAACTGATGAGGTTTGCAATGGATGTTGCCAATGGGATGAAACACCTGGAGAATATTAGGGTATTTAACTTTTTAGCATTTTTCTGTTTTCGGTTTACAAGTGATTTGATATAACCTATATTCATACACTCCTAGATAGTGAAAACCAATCAGAGCAAGCGTTAGTAAATTACTAGCCGTGCATAAATATTGTATAATTGCACTTGCGCGCACTCCGCGTAGTACTCGCAGTGCTTTCGGGCGCGTTCATTTTTCTTACGGGTGGATGCATTTATATTTGCTTGTATTTTTGAACAGATTTAGTGACAATTTTGTTATAAAAATAGCAAATATCAAGGGATTTTGTTCCCGTGTATGAAATAGGTTAATAAATGCCCATCACTTGTTGCTCGAGAAATTTTACAAAATAATGCACTTGTACTAAGATGTTGATGGGCCCCGAAGGGGGGAGTGCATTAGACGCATCAACATCTAAGTGCGCGTGCATTATTTTGTACAATTTCACTCCAAACGAGTGATACGCATTTATCAACCTACAGGCTACAGGTCAGAATTGGTGGTTATTGAAAAGCTTGCCTCCTCTTCCAAATGCAAAGTAGAATCTTCTTGAAATTACCATAATTTGTTGTAATATGACTGTTTATCACATTCATCAACAAATTATGTTGATCCTATGTTGCATTTTGATGTGGTAGTGATATTTATATCACTGAACATTGACGGGTACCAATCATTTTGATACAGCCTGTATAATTAGCATACAACTAAGTTCAAATTGGTTTCTATTGTATACAATTGATAAGCAGCAAAATATCTCATTAATATTATACTGTTTCTATAATTTGTTGAAAAGATCATTCATCGAGATTTGGCAGCCAGAAATATTCTCTTAGGACAAGATTATATCGCCAAAATATCTGACTTTGGCCTGTCAAGAGATGAGGATATTTACGTCAAGACATCCAAGGTAATATCCAATTAAAAGTTAATGAACTTATTCATAAACACCCTAAAATAAAAGAAACACTATTTGTGCACTCCCTACACTGAGATTTGTGATAACAGTGCACAAAAACATAATTATTTCAATCAAGCACACCATCCGCTGCAGATGAACTTGATTATTTTTAGTCATGTTTGACATGTTACGATGTTCTAATGTTTGTTGTCCGTTTTAAAACAGACTAGGGTTCCCGTCCGATGGATGGCTCCTGAATCGATCCAATTTTCAACATACACAACTAAGAGCGATGTGTAAGTAATGTCATATTGATAGAAAAAATTATTTTCTTGAAAAAATGTACAATTATATTACAATTGTTACTTCTTCATTGTTCATTTATTATATAAAAAACTCAATATCAATAATACATTAATTTGATTTTCGCATTGAACATTATTTCACTGAATT